>NW_020955297.1:2149031-2258418 GCF_003031625.1 Empidonax traillii | reverse complement strand
AGGGAGAAGGATTCAATGAGAATCCCTTTCCTCAACAAGATGCATGCACATGCATTTACAAGTAAATCCTTCTCAAAACTGTTTCTGAACTATTCTCCTTCCTCATTTAAATGACATCAATATAATTTGGGTGAAAAGCAAAGACCCACATTTGGAGGTTTATTTTACCTGGGTAGCTTCAAGGATAAAGTCATGGATGATAATTTGCTCTTCGTTAGAGAGGCACAGTCTGTCTTTGCTGATAAGGGTCACAGTAAAGGCCTCACAGTTCATGGATTCCTCGCGACTTGGCCAGTACACAAACTCATCTTCTGCCTGGAGAAATGAAACAACACGTTATTGCAGCCTTTGATACCTTGTGTGCAACTGAAAAATCCAGTGGATCAAAAAATTGGTTTGATAAATAGAGATGATCAGGAGCTGACCTTTACAAACCATTTCTGTCTAAAACAAATTTACTGTTACAGTAGGCAGGAAGCCTGCCAGATCCTCCCTTTGTGTGTCCAAAAAGGTAACATCTGCTTTTTAATTGGTTTCATAGGGAAATGGTTATCTTAGCTCATTCATACTTAACCTTTATATTGTATCCCAGGCTTTACTGCCTCCTGCCTACAGTTTTGCCTGAAAGTCAGATATTTGTTTAGAAAAAAATCATTGACCTTTAAAAATTAATGACATTATTTTTAATTTGTGTTTATTGCAGTCTAATCCCAAACTCAAGCTCTGTGGATCAGGTCTAGGTAGAAGATTGATGGATACTTATGCAGGGCTTGAATTTTTAGGAGTGAGTGGAGGAGTGAAGAGGAAGGAAGAAACACAAATATTCTTAGCCTTGAAAAAAAACATTGGCTTAACTTAATGGAAGTTCTCCAGCAAAACACCTCTACTGAAGGGACACTTTAAAATCTCAGTGAGACTGTGAGGGGTGGAAGAAGCTCAGTGCTGAAGTAGTCTGACTGACAGGATGTAGGTAACATCCTGTCAAAGCTGCTCTTTAAAAAATAACTGTGAATTCCTAATTTGCTGCAGAGAGAGGAAATTATGGTCTGTCACCACATACATGCAAAGTCTGTTTCTCCTCCTGGTTTCAGAGGTCTATGTCCCTGCAGTGTAAGCACAGAAGCTGCTCTGGCTGCATGCTCAGAGCACGCCTGTGTCTCTGGACAACCCATCTTTCACTCATGAAAAGGCACGAGCTCTGAACCCACGCCAACCCGCTGTGGCCACGCACATGCCTCTAAAACCAGGCGTATTTCTGTGGGTCCAGAGCTTTAGTGCACGTGACATGCAAGGTACTGTTGAGATTTGGACTGTCCATGTTTATTCTGTAAATGTGACATTAGGTTCTAAGTCCTCTGAGTGCCTTGACAATTCTGCCCTCAGTAAGCAGAGGCACTGGGAAGCAGTCCCTTCCCAGGGAAGGGACCTGTCCTACCACCTGACAGGTCTTCATGCAGCAGGTACTTTGCACTATTGTGTTGTCCCTTGGTAACGCAATTCAGCACCTGTTTCAGTCCTGTGCCACCCCTCCTTGCCAGCCAACACATCCCACACTGACCACTGAGCTGATGTTGGGCTGCTGCTGCCTCGCTGGCCGGTCTCCGCCCTGGGAATGGGGAAAGTGAAAGCAGGGATGTGGCCAAGCCCAGCCTTTACCCTTTAATCACTATTGTTCTGCAGAGCTATTTCATGTACTTGTGGAGACAAGATCAGCCTCTTCATTTCCACCTGACACACTTTCATTTCATTAGTGCTTTCCGATTCGATCGGATTTCTCTGAACGCTCCTCGCCTCGCAGTGCCTGCAATCCCTTTCACTGCCCTACACACAAGCAACATATTGACTGCTGCCTCTTTAGTAGCCCCTCATGACTGCTATTTTCCTGCTGTAATGAAGGTAGTTTCTCTTCCACTTTCAGCTACAATTGTCTATTCACCTCAGTGATGCGTGCATGAAAAAGCGAACCGTTTAGCTCTTAATCCTTTTCAACACGCCCTCTTGAGACGTGCTGGTAAATCTGGAAGTAGTGATTAGCACTTCACCTGTGTCTCCTTACTCTCTCTCTCTCTGATGCATTATTTCCACTTAAATTAACATATGTGTTTGCTTTTTACTTTCATTAAATATAGCATTTGTAGCCTTCCACAACCATAATCTTGCATGGCCTGAGGCTTAAGCCCATGGGCAAACAAGCAATTACCTACTGTCCCTGCCTTCATTTCTGCTCCTCTCAAAGTCCTTACCCATAACCCCAGCCCCTTAGTGCCCTCAGTGCCTTGCATCCTGCCTCATAGGTTGTCAGCTGCCTGTGAGCACTGTGGTCCATCCAGCCCAGGATGCCTTTCCCACGGGTGAGTGCAGGAGATGGCAAAAGAACCTTCTCCCACGCCTTGGAACTTACCTTTTTGTAACAAACCTATGGCAAAGTCTGAGAAGGTGGCTCAAAAACTGGCTTTAGTTTCAACCAGAACACAGCCACAGCAGGTACCCAAGTGACCCTGTGCTGTGCCCAGCTGGGCTGTGGCTGCGGTGCCACGCCGGGAGGGACACGGACAACTCACCAGGCTCTGGTTGTCCGGCAGCATGACAATGATCTGTGCATTGTGATCCCAGATCATTCGCCAGAAATCTTTAGTCGTATGTGGCAGTGGATGTTGTGTTATGATGAACTCATTACTCCTGTAGTAGCCCTTTTGAAGCAAAACAAACACACAGTTACTTGCTGCTTTCAATACTTTTAAAGCATTAATTTCATCTTTGGGGGACACATAATGACCCTATTTCATTGTATTCCCCAGTATTTTCACACAGGCTATAATTAACTCTATTTCCATTCTGCAGAGTCCTTATTGTCTTCATTTACTCTAAATCCCGGCATTTATTTGACTGTATCTCACAGAAATACACATCCCATCTAAATGCATCTTGTAATTAATTTTTTAGGCAAGAATCTTTAATAAAGCACGGCTAATAGCTTTACATTATGGGGAAGGTGTTAAAATCTCATCTGTTAATACACAGCCATTACATACAGAATTAAGACAATTATAGGCATCTGGTATTTAGCACCTTAGAATTGATTTTACTTTGTAATTAGGTGTTGGCTTCCTCACCATGATATAAGAGGCATTAATGTAATCTGTTCCCTTCATTCCAGGCAGCGGTGCCAAGCCCACTCTAGCACGCTCAGCTATAACATAAAAAAAAACAACATAGAAGGGAAAAAAAAAAAAAAAGGGAATAAAGATCAAAGTCTGGTCATGGCACAATGCAGAAAGTAAGAATTTCTCAGCTGTTAACAAACCAAACAGTGTGCAGCTCCCATCTCCCGCAGGAGCAGGCCAGCACTTTAACTGCGTTAAAGCACTGCCTGCTAACACAGGATATAAAAGAGAATGTTGCACAATATTCCCACAAGGACAAAGTAATTTCAGGAATCAAATTTTACTATAGCAAAGATTTTCACAGCAGGCTGAATTACCAAATAACAGTATATGCAGTGATAACAGGGGATTTCATGTAATTCCTGACTGTAGTGTTCCATTTGTCTCCAGCAGCACACAAACCCAGCTGATTTATTTTGTTTTCCGGCAGCACTGCCATCATTCACAGGGTGAGAGAACCTCCAGAGACAAACCCCTTCCCTAATGGGGAACCACCCAGCAGCATGTGTGTGCGCTCTTCAGCAAATCCACACTCCTCTGTGTTTAAAGGCTGAGCTCAACATCATCCTCAAACCCTGTGACAGGCCCCAAAAGCGCAACTGGAATCATTGCAGCTGCATGACCCAATGGGCAAAGCCATACAGATTATTTCTGCCCCGTTCACATCTGTTTTTAAGATATATTCTGATGACTTCCACTTTAATTAACAAACTTCATGATGGACTGTGTCTGTGCCACTGTTCCTTTGTGCTGGCTTGGCTATCATCTGTCCTCAGTCCTGTACTCTGGGTAATGTCATGGGCACTGACGTTGTGTCCGTGCTTGGTCTGGTGCAAATTCATGCTGCTTGACAGCCACGCACAGATTCCATATTAATGACTGTGAAACTGTCCTCAGGCACTAAATACCCTCAAATCTGGGTGGCTCTCACAGTGAAATTGAGTGCAGTAGCTGAATTACAAACAACTTGTGCCAATCACCCTGGGAGATCTCACCGGAGCTGGGAGCGGAATCAAAGTAATCTCTCAGTATTCCATAGATTTATCCCCTACCTAATTATTCAAATTCTTAAGCACTTCAAATTAACATTTCACTTGGACAGTATATCTGGCTGACACTGCAACTACCTCCTTTTGTTCAGTTTCATCAGGGTAATACCGAAAGACAAGACAGCTTGGACTGAACAAAAGATTACATTTCCCCTTCCTACTGGCTATGCCTTTTCATGCATAACACCAGGAGAATTCGGTACAAAAAGTTATGCTAGGCAGTAATCAAACTGAAGATGTGATCTTACACGGCACGACTGATGAGTTCCTGTTCTTCTCTTTGTTGCAGTCTTTCTGAGCACTGAAGCATTCCACGTATTTTGCATTACACTGTGTAACCAGCTGAAAGAGAATAAAGTAGTAAGTCAGTCCTCAGAGCACACTAAATGAAGAGAGGAGGTTTCTTTGCCAACTCCTGTGAAGATGCATTAGTAGAAGAATAAACTGCATTGTTAAACTTGTTTAAAGTACTCAAGATGCCAATGGAAACAATTCTTTTCATACAACATGTTTAATGGATAAAAAGATCTCTGCAGCTCTCAGCTTCGAAACATCCTGAAAATGAAGTTCCATCAAAATGTATTTTCACAGAACACTAAGTTTCGTTATCTTTGAGAATATATTTCAAAGACTTGCAGATATGTTCAGTCAGAAGCAGGTCTCAAGGAAGAAAAGCTAGCAAAACAGAACAACAGAACTTTTATGGTTTGTTTTTCCTTTTTTTTTTTTTTTTTTTTTTTACTCCTCTAAAATAAAAGTCAGATCATTCCTGCAGAATGTCGTCTTCTGCCAGGCCTTTGGGGAACCCACCACACTGCCATCTGAGATCTGAGGCCATGGGTTACATTCTCTGGTCTGTCATGTTCATTCTGGGATGCTTGGAAGCACAAAGAAAAGTCAGGGAGGCAGATTTGTATTTGAATATTCCCACCGTGCATGGGAAAACTCTACCAGAGCAAAGCAAGTAAAGGTGGCTTTCTCATCTCCTGCATTAGCAACTCATTGCTCAGTGTAATTTCACTCTAAGATGGTTGAATGTAACTTGCTGTACCAGGCCATGAGCACAAGTTATCTTCGGCTACCTCTGTGGCAGCAAAAGAAAGAAGAGAAAGATACAGTAATTGTTGCTGGTCACATCCCAGTTTGAAATACATTCTGAATAAGTCAGCACTTAACTCATCTATGCACTGTCATAAGCCCCCTTAGAAATTATGGGGGTTTCTAAACCTGTGCAATGTTGGCAGAGAAAGCAATTTCTATAAATGGCACTTAGGGTTGTGAAACTTCGTCACAAGCCATCAGAAAACATATAATTGACACATATAATTTAGAATCATTTGTAGAAATGCAACTCTTTTTTAAAATAAGAAATGTCCTACTGCATTTTGTGTGTGTGTGTGTGCTTCTTTAATTTAGTAATTAAGCATCTGGAATGTCTTGACTAATGGAGAAATACTGAGACTTCTACAAGTGAATTCAGAGAAGAGCCTGTTCATTTTTTTAACAGCTTGGCACCTGGTGTAATTTAACAGTTTTGGTTCCTTGGGTAGTTATTGGGTAGGTATTAACTGAGTTTAGCTGTGAAAACAGATGTCACTTACAATCTCTTTATGATAAAAAGTCTCATAAAATATTTTAAAATGCATTCAGATAAAATGCAATAAAAAAATCTTAGGTTTCAAATAAGAGATCAGGGCAAAAAAAATTACTTTGGCCTGGAAGCAAGTAGCTACGACATAGCAGGGAAACGCAGCAAGCGTAGTTATTGGCAATGACAAAGGCATGTTGTGCTTCCTGGTCTTAAAACATTTTTAAGTCTTTATCTACAGTGCTGAAATAGTAGGTGGTGCAAAGATCTCATGATTAGATTCTAATCTGACTTCCAGCCAGGCTAACCACTGACTTGGGAACATCCAAGCCCCCTTGGGAACAGGTTGAGCAGCAGCACAGTCCAAACCAGTGTCCATGTCCCTCTTCTCATCTCTGACTGAAGAGTGTCAGCACTGATTTCCAGCAGCATAGCTAAGACTGTAGAGGACTGAACTTCTCAAGTTGTGTAATCAAGCGTTCTGTTTTGATTCCTTATCCATAACAACTGACAGTGAAGACAGGCCATGCCAAAGACAGCAGGTAAATTAGATCCCTCTGCATGGCAGCAATAAGCCTTACCTTGAACTGTTTTTCTAGTCGTGTCTTCCCTCCTATGCCAGGTATGAGGATGCTGTTAACATAACTATGCAGCTGGTTTGCAGACACTTCAGTCTCCTTCCCAAGGATGGCTTCCAACAAGGCATCATGAATAAAAATGTACTGCTCCTAGAAAAATATCAGCATGTCAGGCGGGCACCTGGAATAACCTAAACAGCTGGTTTTGACTAAAGGGGTAGAGCACACTAAAGGAAAGGGTGTACAAAACAAACCACCCACGCAAATACTGCCAAACCCAGAATAAACATTTATAAACAGCACAGCTAGGAAAGAGTCTAAAGTAAAATCTGAAGTTTCTGGTTTAAAAAAAAGAGGCGTTCTAGTGCAAAAAAATGCCAGTAATGCATTAAATTTTTACAGGGATGTAACTGGAAAAATCTATTTTCTTTTTGATTACAACATAAAAATGAGCATGACTTTAAATTCAACCCTGCTGCAATTTTTACCTCTGTCTGGACGAGGTAGTTGCGCTGTGTCCTGATATGTTTCAGGAAACCCAGGACATTAACTGTGCTTTTGTCTTTTATTTGTTGCAGCATACTGTCTATCACAATGTAGGTACCAGTCCTGCCAACACCAGCACTACAGAAAACATAAGAGAAACCCATGTAATACAATTATATGAAAACAAATGCAAAAGTAACACCAGAACAGAATCAAGCAATATTCCCGTTCACAGACATTATTTCCCTGCTAGCTTCAACCACTAAAGTATCTCAGCAAAATAATTAGGTTTTCTGGGAATATTACCAGGTATATATTTCCTCCCTTCTGTGGGTATTTCTGTGGTGCAAGATGAGGATGAACACAACAAAAACCATCACACCTGTGCCAGCAGAGTCAGGATGGAGCTGCCATCGACCTGGACTTCACACTCTGGCTGTTCACACTTGGCTCCTGTCAACAACTGCTGCTGTTACTGGAGTTGGCTGAAAGAAGCCATAGAGAGATCCAGCCTATGCCAAGCTGCTGCTATCCTGGACCATCAAGGTCACTCTAGGCTGTGAGGAGTGAGGAGCATTCCAGTGGAGCTGGAAATGCAAGTGGTACCAGCACTGGGAAGGCATGAGAAGGGGCTGATGCTTGCAGGACTCCTTTGCAAGGGAGGAGAGTGGTCCTGGGCCCAGCAGAGAGGGGAGCTCTTCTGAAAGTCTCAGTGATGAAGACCATATCCCTGAACTAATTTACTGACTGATCTATTGTCCTGACTGCAAGTGCTGGTGAGTGTGATTCAGTGGCAGTGGCATGCCCAGGTGTCTGTGTGTTCACACGGCTGGCTCCCAGCAGAGTGATCCTGTCCTGTCCATGCCCTGAACGGACAGGATACAAACAAGCTTCAACCAAGGAACTTCACAACCACACCAGTGCAATGTCTGGGAGCCCAGTATCATGGCGTTAGCAAAACGCTGTGCCAACTGGGAAGCTTTTGCATTGGAGCTGTCGTAAGACGTAGGCAAAGCAAGATCACGTGTACCTGCACCCCACAGGGCTGGCACACTCCTCCTGTGTTAGTAACTCACGGTGTTGCCGTTAGCTGGCATGAAAGAGCACACACTGTGCACCAGGTGTGCTTGCCTTGAGGTGTTCACGGCCATCATACCTGCAGTGCACCACCACTGGTCCCATGTCCGGGGTCCTGGCTGCGGAGGATCTCCTGACGAAGGTGAGCACGGGCAGCGCGTACTCGGGCACGCCCATGTCGGGCCACTGCGTGTAGTGATACTGAATAACCGTTCTCTCGTTCTGCCGCCCCTTGGGGTTCCCTTTCTGACCCTGTGTGCAAAGTGTGTGCAGAGAGGAGGAGGAGATGAGGGAAAAGAAGTAGAGAAATATGATCAGTCCTTCTGGCTTGCTCAGCTGAGACAATGGTGGACTCTGACAGGAGAAATCTTCCTCAGCTCTGCCTCCTGCTAGGTGGAGACAGAGTTCAAGGAAAAATACATGTGGGAACAGGTAATAACAGCAATAACCGTGACACCAAAGCAGCAGTGAACTAGAGAAAAAGAAATACAGGCTGAACCTTTCACCAGGATCCTTGTAATCCTGGCTTTGCTTACTTATTTCCCACCCACCCGCCCCTTCAAGTTGCCTAAGCAAACCCTGGGTTTTGCTCCGGTGTGCCTTGCATCCTACAGATGCCAGCAGGCACCTGGATGAGAACTCACCTTTTTCATCTTCGTGTTCCTGACGGTGAAGCGGCGCAGGGTGTAGCAGGCATGGACGTTTGTGCTCTTCAGCGTGACGATGATGTTGCCGTACTCCTCGCTGTTCTCTGTCGGCCAGTACTGATCGCATTTCCTCTGAACAAAGACACAGTCGGGTGGGTTGGCTGAGGGTTTGAGCTGCTGCTTTGTGTTTGTGTTTAGAGCTTTTTAGAAAAGTAAAATAATGGTGAGCTATGCACCCCTCTGTAATGTTAGTTATGTGTTATGCATCAATATGTATCAACCCAAGCCATTTAAAAACAAATTCTGCCCAGGTGATTCAGGGAGGTGTTAAGGAGCAACTGCTAACAAACTAGAAAATCTCTTACTCTTCCTTTTTCAACAAGGTTTGTGATCATGACAATGATTCCAGTATTTTGTTCCCAAATCATCCTCCAGAAATCTTCAAAGGTAGACTTTAAAGGTCCCTGGGTAGCAATGTAGGCTTTTGCTTTGTTGTAACCCTTCAAAGAAAACCATAATGCCAAGTGAGATGAAAGCAATATCATGGCAGACATATTAATATTTTAAAAGTAACAAAGGAAGGTGCTTTTCTTATTCCAAATAGCGAGGAATTCACAGTAAAATTAACAGGTGAAGCTGAAAAACACAATCACTTCACAAATGGCAATACTTCCTCCTTGTGGAAGGACTCAATGGTAGAGAAGATAAAAACAATTAAAGCAACTTACATCGACGTAATTAGCATTAATGTAGTCACTGTGCTTAGAATCTTTCCCCGGTAAAGGCCTTAACTTCACCCTGCTGTGATCATCTGCAGGATGAAAAACAGAGCAGAGAAGCATTAAGGAAACACATGGCAGAACTGCAGGCAAACATCCCATTTCCTGGGTATTGGGGTAGCCCCTACTAATACACAGAAGAGATCAGCCTTGGATTGGAGTCAGGAGGGAGATGGAAACGTGTTCTTGGTCACCTGCTCATGATAGCTGGTCATCAGTCTTCACATCCTTAAAAGTACATGCTTCATGCTGGAACAGATTCTCTTTAAAGAACACTGGAGCCTCAGGAGCACAACTCTAGGATCATCCACATCACACAGAGTACTGTGGTCAGAGAGCCAGGGCACCCCATGGAGCTGTAACACCGTGCAGAGACATGGGCACAGCTCTGGCAGGCAAAGCAGCCTCTGCTTGGCTCATCATCCTCCCTCAGTGCTGGGCTCAGACAGCTCTACTGGCTCTGGGAGATGAGTGGATGTCCTCACTCCTTCACCACCATCATCACATCACCAGGATAGACTTGAGGGCATGATCTGCAGCTCCTCTTTTTGTTTTGCCCAAATGCTTGACTTTGTCTTAAAGCAGAAAGAAATCTCAGTCCTTCTGTTCCCAGGCAGAGGCACTGGGCTGGGTGGTACTGCCAACTCATGCAGGGCTGAGACACGAGCCAATTTTAAGCATGGAGACTGTGGTTTCAGTTCCTTCCGTGAGGACCAGAAGAGAGACTTTCCTCCAAGGACAATCTAGAGGACTGAAGTGCCTGCTCCAATTCTCCTCCAATGGCACATCTCTGTGCCTAGAGGGACCAGGCATCCATGTCTAAAATGACAGCTGGGACAAGCTCAAGGAATGCCCTTGCCCAAGGCTGCACAGCAAGCCTTTCACAGGTCTGGGAATTGATCCTCAGCTGGCACCTTCATGACTTATGAGAATCTGTTAGACATGTATTTCCTTCCTATGCCATTTATTGCAATGTTTATGAACACTGTGAACTTTCTACCAGTGGTTCTCCATTTCTGTTCCTAAACCACAGTGACTGTTGCATCTGTGATCCATGCCACATCAGAGAACAACATGGAAAAAGTTACTGCACTTCCATCCCAGAGGTGCAATAATTTGCATTCTGGAGCAGAGTCCAGATTTGCAGTTCTCAGAGGGATACAAGCAAAGCCTGCTCTATGCTACAAAGATCGCTGTTTGTCCAAGTCCTACACACAGCTGAGGCAGTTTGAAATACAGCAGATACACTCTGAAAGATTTAGCACCTTTGGGATTGTAAGGTAATCCCAAGAATCATCAGTAAAACTCTTTGCTCCACCATGCACTTCCCTTAGGCCAGTTTTCAGGCATTAGCAGGCAGAAGAGCTCTGATCATCAATTGATCCCAGTTATTCCTCCACAAAAGTTCATACCAAACTGCTACCTCTAAAACTACACATGAAACTGTAAAACATTTCAAAACTAAAGATGGAGTAAAATCCTGGCTCCAGAAAAGTTGTCAAAACATCCAGAGCCTTTAGAGGAGAAATGGCCTCCCAGCCACACTTTCTCATGTTTATTAATGACTGTGTAATAATGTAACCTGGAGCCACCTGCCTGTCTCAGCCACACACAGACACCCCGTGAGAGGACAGTGTCTTCTGGGGTTGATTCACTGTGCTTAGGCCAGTGGTTACTTACAGGCCAGGATGTTGATGTATCTGTTCTTGTGCTTGTTGTCGGGGTGGTTGGAATGCTCTGCAGTGATGTTCATGTCGGCCGTACAGCGTTGCACTTCCTGGGCATAAAAATTATTCAAATGGAAAATATGTCAGTCCAAAAAAAATGGATTTGTCTTTTTTTCTCTCTGCAACAGCTCACAGAAACAATGTTTAAAGTATCAGTACCTTAACTGATGGGTTAAACACAAAGCCTTCCAGCACTGTCCTGTTTACCACGATTTGCTCACACTGAGCCCTGAGAGTTGCCCCTGGTGCACAGCTATTCTCCTCTCCACAGACCTGGGGGCAGATGCTCTTTGAGCACCCTGAGGGCCGACTGTCCCCTCTGACCACCAGTCCACCGCCTCCTGCACTGCATCTCCTGCACCTCCCTTGGGGAGGGAAGAGAAGGTCCCTCAAGGGCAAGAGTGGCCAGTGCAGTGTAAGAAACTAAGCACAAAAAACATTTCAACAGAAGACTTTTGACTGCTGGACAACTTATCTGCTCATAACCTCTCAAAATGGGGTTTCTGACATTTACGTTTGGCACTGACCTTTTGTTAGTTCTCTGCAGAGAGATGCCTTTTGTAAAATATAAATAAAATAGATCTCTGAAGATAACAGCGAGTGCTTAAATATCACTGCTTGGACACTGATTAACGGCCCACAATACAGTGGAAATGATAAAAGGTTGTATCCATGTATATATACATTTACAAAGCAGAGAGCAGCCAGGCTTGCCAAGGTGTTTATGAAGCCAGAAAGGCAGATTTCTGTCTAGTTAAGGCTGTAGGTTAGATACCTAATTCCCATTGATTTTTTTAGTTCTCAACTCATCCCTTACTGTATTCAACAACGGAGTACAGGGCTATTGAAACAGGGCAGTGGAGGGTCTTTTCTCTGACTTTAGAGAGAAGCAGCCATTCCCTTTGGCCAGACCATCCTCATACACCTCAGAGACTTGCCTCATAAACTGAATCACTCGTGTGATTCCATCTCCAAGATACCTTTTTTTGGTATCAATTTAACCACAATCTTTCTGAAAAAGTGACCCCCCTTTTTATCACTAGCATAAATATTCTTCATGTAAAGACAACTTTTTGGGAAAAAAAAAATCAGTATTTGGAGTTTACAAAGTTGTGGAAGAAAATATATTTATTCAAATCTTTTGTGAATCCCAGAAATTGCACCAAACAGAACCAATTTCCCCTAAGGATATGCGAGGAAGTGCCAAATTACTTTGTACTTCAGACTTTAAAAATAACAGCATAGAACCTGAGAGGGAAAGTCATTAGGAGCTCACAGCTGCTACAAAGATCACGAGCTAAGTGACAAAGAAAAATTATCACAAGAAATGCTATACAAACAGCAGATGTAAGAGTTCAGCACTATGCAGACATTTCACAAAGGACTTGCATAGCAATTTTGATATCTTCCCCAACATTTACATTTTAAAAGTGCAAAGTATACTAAAACCTTGAACATTTTATAGCTTTTATATCCACATGACACTCCCAAATAACAATTGCTTCTCTCTGTCTTCCCCGACCCTCCGTAGGGAGAAACATACTGTGCTCAAGGAGACAAGCTGAGCAAAGACAAAGAGGAATCAAGCAAAACTCTCAGCTGCTCCTAATAGAATTTTCATAGTTCCACTTCTATCACAAATAAAAAAAAAACATATTAAAGTGTGCGCTTCCCCTAATTCTGTCTGTCAGCTCCAGTAAGAAAGAGACTTCTGATTACACAATGGGCAGGATCAGTTCAGCCTAGGACATAATCAGAAAAGCAGCAATATTTACATGCTATGTTGATTTAATATAATTTTGTTTTACCTATTTTTGCATTTAGAAATCATGCAACATCACTGCTGTACTGTCATAGGAAGCTCCTAAAAAACACTCTCCCTGCTGCTGAAAAACCTCATGTCAAACCCCACATCCCTGTATCACTACAAAATTCTTTTTAGAAGTTATTGGCATTGAAAAATTTATGCCAAATGCTGTAGAATTTAATATAGATTAATCCAATAAGGTTCTGTGGAGAATACTCTGAAAAGTTACAGAATTTAACAGGGAATTACCTCCCTGCTAAAGAATTTTTTCTGACAGTTTAAATACTACATAGTAAATGTATCATTTTCTATTAAATTCTATAGGATTTTTCCATAAGGGAATTGTTGGTGAGGTTAATCATTTTAATTAACCTTTTTATGGTGATGGTGACTGTTTCCTTGACTGTACGTGTTCCCAGCTGGCCAATATAAAGTTAATAGAACAGGAAGATTAAGCTAAGATGGTGAAAAACACAGCAGTGGAAAAGGAGGTCTGACTCTGTGAGAGCTGATGATCTGAAAACAGCTTTTCTTAACACACAGCATTCTAAATGCTTTTTAATACTGTGGGAAGCTGCTGTAATGGTGGATTTCCATGTCTGCACACTGAAAAAAACCCAGCAAAAAGGGACTGCTGAAAAAAAAGCTTCCCCCTTGCCAATATGCTTCCACTATTTTTGTCTTTTAAAAAAAAATCTTTAGCCCACTCCTCCAGTCCAGGGCACAGCCAAGGCTTTGGGACACTGCAGCAGTCCAACGAGAAGGGGTGTGAGGACATCCTCCAGCTCCACGCTGGCCACTGGCAGTGTTTGGCTGGGCAGGATGGAGAGATGGGGTTGAGAGCAGAGTGTGGCTTTCCATGCTCTCCTACTCTCCTGGGCTCATCTCTCCAAATTATAAGCACAAATTACTAAACCACAGCTCCCCCCACCAGACAGTAAGGACTAAGTTAACATTCCTCTGTTATTAAAGCCGAGCTGGTTGCCTTTCATTAATGCACAAAATGCTGCAAGAAGACAAGTTGCCGCCTGTTACCTGTGCCTCTGTTTAGAGCATTATTTGCCCCTTGGCAGAAGAGGATAGCCTGGTGCTAATAAATAACACCCCGGAGAAAGTCCCCAAAAGTCACCATCTTAATTTTGCCATTTTTCCACATTTATGTAAAGCACATATTTACTTTCCCAGAATTTTCTACAGCTTATGCAATGAACACCATGGGACTTCTAAACTTTACTGCTTATCAAGTCCTTCATTTGCACTTAAAACCATCACCATGATTGCATTATTATTACCATCTGCCTTTATAGGCAGGTCACCAGGTCAAGGCTGACCCCAGGCTGCTAACTGCAGCCTAAACAGATTCCTCTCACAATTAACACCAAACTGCTACTGGCACCTTGGAGTAGAACCGATAGTGTCCACATCACCACATCCATAATTCATCCATAAATTTTTCAGCTCTGGAGTATTTCCTTTGGCTTTCCTTGATCCTGCTTGGTCTCTTACACTGATCTTAACGGCAGCTGGCTTGCACACTGCTGCTTCTCATGTTTAACTTTGCAGAACACATTACTGTCCCAGGATGAATGAGTACAGGCTCTTATTCTGTCCTTTCAACTTATCATTGACAACCCAAGAAACCAAAGTACATGGTTTCAATTGACCGTTAGTTACTGTAAAAAGTGTTCTAGTCTATGCTATTATGGCTAATTTACCTTTTAATTATATTGTCCATGCTAATGCTAATTGGAATTTGATACACCCAGGTTTAACGACCCGGTATAATTGCCTTTCTGAAACAAGTTACAGATTAGCTTCTTCTAAACTTCAAAGAATTTCCATTTAAGTGTAAAATCAAACTGCTCCAGCGTCTTGCTGGCAATATAAGGTTCTGAGCAAGAATTTTTGCTACAGTGACTGAGCAGGAACTCGGTCTCTTGCTTCGGCCTTACGCAGCGCTGCTGTTGTTTCCCATTACTTCAGGCTGATGTCCTGGCAGGGGCTGAACTGTGAAAGCCTATGAATAGCAATGAGGAGGAATCACGAACAAAGAAAGGATCCTCATCTGAGGGACTAAATCAGAGAAGATCCGCAGCTCTGCTTTGATATTAATGTGGTATTTTTCAGCATGAAAGCGGCTAGTTCATGCACCCCTAAAATCAGTTTTGATCTATTATTTTAATCCCAAATTACAGGAATTCTGTGGTAGTGCTCTTGCTGTTTGTTTTATCACAGCAAACACGAAGACAGCATACCAACAGAGACTGCAGATAGTATTTGAAGATATCTCACAGGAACAGTGTAGATTTCTGTGATAATTTAGCACCAGTATAAACTCTCTGACGGCACTCAAGAGAGAGGTGAGCTGGGGACAGCCTAGAAAGAAGGCGAAAATAAACAAACCAAAAGGACTTAGCATGGGAATAACATAAAGGGATATCTTAAAATTCCTGTAAATGCATGAAAGAGGAGAGGACGGTGGAGGACTGTTTGCTTGTGGTATCCTGCCCTTCATTACTCAGGGAAGTGCCAGAGTCTGACCAAAACCTTGCACTGCCCATGCAATGGGTCCTCCAAGCAGGACTTCCAGGCAGAAACCTTGCGAATGGCTGTGGTACTGTGATTAGTAACAGAAAGTCCAGATATCTGAACTTCTCTTGTTGCTTCTCTTCATCTTTATCTCTTAATTCACAATACCCATTTTTGAGGGTAGGTGAAGCGGTGAGACAAGAATTGAGAGCTGCAGGAAAGCCCTATTCTGCAGCAATCCTTCCTCCTCCAGCTTCTCGGTGCTGCTTCCCTCTGGTTTCAGTACAGTAACGTACAGGCTGAGAACACCTTCAATTACGGCAATTTTGGGCCAGGGTTATAAACCATTCCCAATGCAGTATTGCCTGCTAGCAGCGTGCTTTTGAAATGGCATCCTTCTACTGCCAAATTCCTTGGTGTAAATGCAGCTGGAAGCATGTGTCTGGTGTGAGCTGTGTCTAATCTGTAAAGGAAGTCAGTATAACTACACAGGGCTTTTAGTGTCTCAAGAAATGTGCAAAGTGCAGCGTTATCTGCCTTCAATGCAGCCCTTTGCTAGGAAATAACATTATGAGGTCACCGGTTAAAAAGAGCCAGTGACCCTTTCCCTGACCAGCAGCAACCATGAGAATAACGTTAGCAAATCCCTGCCACAGTGCTGAAAATACAGATTTATATTATTTTCTTACATTTCAGGACATTTAGAAGAAGGTGTCACTGGAGTATAAAGATATTTTCAATTTATGTGATGAGGGAGCTAGACAGCCTGCCTCCAAGTTCAGCGAGCCTGTTCAGGCTCCAAATTGGCAATGAATCATTACACTCACACGGCCACGGGCAGGAGAGGTCTGTGGAGATTGCATTCACCCACTCTAATCGCTCCCGCAGCAGCACTGACTGACCCGCCCCAGAATTACAGAGGAGGGAAATAAAATTGTCTGATCTCAAAAATCCAAATACTGCATTAAACTATAAAAACTCACAGTTAGCTTTGGGGACGGAAGGTGATTTCTTGGCTTAGTGTTCCTTTCTCAGAGCAAGAGGACATGATCACTCAAAAAACCTTACTGTGTTATTCCAGTAACTGGCCAGGGGGAGGGAGTGAAAAGCTTTACTGTGGGAGGCTGCATTTCACACTGTTTTTAATACAGGAATTTGGAGGGCACATGTCCTATATAGTCAGGCTATCAGGGGAACTGAGGATGACAAATGTGAAATCAGTTTTTAAAATGAAATCTGGAAGGGGTTTCAGGCGCTGCAGCCCACTACATCTGATTCTCTGTGGGACAAACTGCTAGACACTGTAATAGAAGCCAGCAGAGCTAGTGAATGCCTCTAACACACTGGGGAGAGGCCTCTGAAAAAGTCTATAGATCGTCTAGCAGAGAGCAGCATATCAATTTTCAAAATGTGTGAAAGGGCCTCTCAGAAAATACTACTTAAAAAACTGATCTGTCTTGACACAAAAAGAAAACTCACCTTGTGCACGAACAGGTGAGAGGTGGGTCTCACCTGTCCAGGAATTTTCAGTGTTAAGCTTTCACTGGTGGGACCTTACGGGACCTAACCTACCCATAAATGGGCTGCAGAGGAGACAAAGTGTGTTTACGATCCAAAATTATTAGAACAAAAGCTGTTTGTGAAGGGAAGCAGAACCATCTCACAACGCCGAGTGGCCGAGTGGTAAAATGGCAACTGCAATCCAATGCTGGTAAATGCAAAGTGATGTACTTGGGAAAAACAACCCTAACTAACTACACATGCTGACAGGTTCCCAATTTGCTATTGCCATTCAGTGATGAGACCTTTGGGGTCACAGCCGATGGTTTTCTGGAGGTGTCAGCTGAGTGCTCAGTAGTTGTTAAAAACCAAATAGGATGTTAGGAGGGAGGAAAGAAATGGAAAACCAAACTGAAAACGTCACTGTGCTCACGCCAAACTCAGCAGTAAAGCATTTCATTAAATACCATGCACAATTTTGGCCTTTCCATCTTGAAAAGGATATGGTAAAGGAAGAAAAAAAGGCACAGAGGGAACAAGTCGTCATAAGTCTGGAATGGCTTCCTCCAACAACTTAAGTGAATAGTTCAGGCTTCTTCAGATTTGAAAATGGATTATTAAGGGGGAATATGGAGGCAGACAGTCATGTGAAGCATTTATGTAAATGGAGATGTACTTTGTAATGCAAAAACTAGGAGGCATCAAGAGAAGTTATTAGGCATGAGGTAAAAGCAAAAAGAAGCCTGTTCCTATGGAACAAATTGTAGAATTCATTGCCATGGGACACTTTGGACAAGTCCAAAAGCCAAAAAGGGTTCAAGAGGCAATTAGAAATTTAAGGTAGAAAGGTCTATCAAAGACTGTTAAACGTAATGATGCCAAGAAAGTCTCTGGCTAGACAAGGAGGAGATATAATCTCTGGCTCGGGAAGCCTCTCAATCTCTGTTCAGTCTTGCCCTCAAACCCTGCCCCAGTGCTGCCCTGTAAAAATGTGGTACCTCAAGCTATATGCCATAATAAGACAGTGTTGGAGCTACCTGAGAGCAAGCCAAAAACCTTCTCTGAACTTTTTTCACTCTAGTACTGAACAAATTCCAAGGCTGAATAAAAAGAGCTATGTCAGAGACCAGCACTGGTGGTGCAGCACCATGGACTTCATTTTAAAAAAGCTATTTGTTGTTCAGTATTAAATTGGGTCCTATATTTCTAATTTATATCAAAAATTGAAAATTCATGGGACTCAAAGGAAATCTTAACAATTCTGTATATACAAGAAATCCCAACTATCACCAGACAATAAAGCTGGCTACTCGCACTATGATTACCCAAAGGGAATAAGGATTCATTTTAGATGTACTTTCCAAGGAAAGATTTGTGAGTTCAAAGTCCTTTTTTCCTCTGCACATAAAACGCTTCCTAAGCACATTCACAAAATATTTAGCTGTAATTACAGCTCAATTTAGGAGGAGGAGCGAGTAGTCACACAATTTACTTTCAAAGGAATCTTCTTCATGTAAAACCCAACTCAATATAGCCCACAACACACTGCCAAAAACACAGGAAGATACTTACACCAAAATCTAGCAACAAACAAATGGAGGCAGAGTATTTGTGTGCCTAGCTTAGTCTTTTCCTTTTGCAGCTTCTACCTTAAACCTCCTCCCATGGAAATTTCTGAGGAGATTTTTGATCCTTTTTTCCTTTAACAAAAATCTCATGCACTGCCTGCCTTTGGAGAGGTTTATTTATTCTGTAGTATCGATCACATTTTTTTCAGCATCTCCTTGCCATCCTCTTCTCTCTTCCTTTTAGATGTAAAAAGCATATTTATTTTGTAAAAAGCCTGTATGACTGCAGAATCCACTACCTCTTTTCAGAAGTTCCCCAGGCATGATATGGCTGTGGTGCTTTCCATGCAAGGCCAGCAGCCCCGTAACACCAGATTTCCTCTTTCACCTGGAATCTTATTGTTTCTCCACAAAACATTAGCTAAGTCCTCACTGTAGCTGGCAGATACAACTCCAGCACACGAACCAAGGCTGGATCTGACCGTATATTAGAAGTTACAACCCCAGCCACTTCAACAGCTGCTGTGTAAATGTGACCTTGGGCTCTGCTATCCCTCAGCCACTCTCAAAACTGGGATTCTGATCTCTTGAGTCAGTTTGGGCACTCGAGAAACATTTTACCTATGGCTCTGTGAAAGATCCTGGGTTTCAAATCAGACCCATGAGGCATCAGCAGGGCAGAACATCAGCAGTGAAGGGGAGCTGGATGGTTTATCTCAGACAGAGGTCATCTTGTTCCTATTCCTCCTTACTCTAGGAGGAGCTTTCATTTACTCTTTAGGAAGCTGAGACCTCAGCTATGGAGGGGTACATCTGGAGTAGCTATACTGACTTCAAAGCAGATGCTCCAGGTTTTACAGCACAGAGAATAGAATTTGGCGCACAAAGTGCAGCTGGGAGGAGTTTAACTTCCCTTCGGAGGGGACCCTGTGCTCCCCAGAACAGGAGTAATTGGCCAAAGCTCTCCTCGACTGGCTGCCACAGCATGGCACTCGCAGCAGGGAACTCCAGGAGGAAGAGAAAAAATAAGGCTATTAGAGCAGTGTTTTTCTTTGCTAAAACACGGGCGGAAGGTGTCCAACATTTGTTAATAGCAGTGATTTTGCGACAGCTGAAGCAAAGCCTGCTTAAAGCCAGACCAAGTTTACAGATGTGTTGCTGATTATTTTGAATAATTAAGTGGTGTAAAACCCAGCTGTGATGAATAGCATTGGGGTCACAATTCATAAATAATTGAGAAGAGTGAGTCGCATTTGATCATCCTGATCAAATTCTACTCTCTGGAGAATAAATGTTTGTCCTGAATACCATCAACATTGTTAAATGCCTCAATATTCCTGCTCAGCCATCCAGCCAGCAGTCAATTGAACTAAATCACTTTAACACCTTACACATTTGCCTTCCTCATGAATACAAAATATTTCTAACTTACACAACGTTTTTTGGGCATCAGACAAAGCAGCCACTCTTTATAGACAGTAACCAAACAGCAACAATAAACGTTTTAAATGATCCCATTAAAAACAATTCCTGCATGCAGTCTTGTCTTTACACTGCAGTAAGCAAAGAAGCTGTAGATATAAGGCCACCTATTTTGGTTCACTGGCTTGTTTGTAAGCACAGCTGCCTCTCTGCTTCACATGCAGCACGCAAACACAGCTTCTTTTGCTGGTGGGGAAGCCAGAAGAGCAGCTCCATGTAATTTCCTGGGGGTCCTCCTGCTTCTCAATACTTCCAAAAGTTCAGCAGTGACTGCAAGTAGACTGAGTGAAGGAAAAGCCTGACTCCACAGCCTGTCCTCATGCTGCTTGATGCTTACCATGCTTGCATAATATGGGTTTGGTAACCCAGAGGTGGAAAACTACTTTCATGAAACTGGAATTGCCTCCAAATGAGAGCAGATTTATAGGTCAGAATCTGTCCTACACAGGTAAAAAGATGCAAATTTTAAAATAGTCACATTAAGTAACTACCACCAACTAAATCCCAAATCCTTTCTCCTTGGTTTTACTGGAACCAAATAACCAATGACCTTAATAGCAATCTTTCTTGAACAGAGCAAGAACAAGGAACTGACCCACAGTTTGGGTTTTCATACAAGACTAAATTCTACAACTTTTACTCATTGTAAGCACTATTTTACTACTTTGGACTTTTCAGTGTGACCGAGAGGAGCAAATTCTGGACCAAAAAGAATAAAACAATCTGCACATTGTAAGAAAAACCTGGAGTTAAAAACAACTGTTTGTATCTTTATTTGTTTCTGAGGGCTTGCAGGCAGCTTTTCCTTTTTAATAAAAACTTGGGAGGGTTCCCCCTTAAAGGCACCAAATCTGTGGTGGTTAGAAAGCATCTGTAAATGTCCAGTCCCACACTGATCATAGCTGTTAGCAAATTGGTATTATCCTGTTTCTCCTGATACATTTGAGCACTGCATTTACCTGACATGACAGCCTCACACAGATGTCACACGGTCTCTAATTATTAATACACAATTAACTTTAGGAAAACAACATTTTATTGGTGGATCATTAAATCGTACCTCAAAGTCTTCTGAGAACCCATGCTGGTTATTAGAATACAGCTCACTGATGTGTTTAACAAACTGTTTGACTGGAATTGCTTCCATATCATCTGTAGGAAAAAAAAAAAAAGAGAGAGATTCAGAGTTGCTCTTTGTCTCATACATAAAACTTCAGGGGAGGAAGTCTTCACTTGATAGCACTTGGGTCTGAGTTCCCAGGGGCAGAGCTAGTTCAATACGCAGTAACAGAAATCTTGAGGAATCTGGCCAATTTTGAGGTAAACATTTTTAGTTACGAATACTGAGAGCCTGTTCCCTGGGATGTTAATTTACAAAGTCCAATTGAAGTTCAAGGATCATTTAGCTCTTGCTCACAGTCTGAAGATGGCTCTGGATAGGATGGAGAGGCCTCCTCTTCTTCCACATTGCATAAAAAGAACAGAGGAGACCCAAAACACGAAAGCAGAGTTGACAATTACTCTCAGTAAGTTTTTGCCAGGCTGAGCAGACGCACAAGCCTTTCTCACCAAAGTTAATAACTTTTTCCCTTTTACACAATGACGCAGAATTCAGTTGGAGTTATCATGGAACTGCAAAAGAACAGGCAAACACAACAGCCACACTAATTTGAGTTCTCTCTCATGCCAGACACTATTCATAACACTGAATATGTATTCCACTGGACCATTTGTTCTTGCTCAGTACAGTGCAAATTCCACCCAATATACCAATAAATCACCCACAGACACTTTCTTAAAGAAGTGGAAAGCTTTAACTGAATTAAAGACAAACAAGACTGTTTTGAGCACCTGGGACCCTGGGCAGATAATAAAGCTGAGGTGTAGGATGGCTGCCTTACTTATCTATTTCTCTATTCCTCTCTCTCTCTCTCTCCCCCTCAAAAACAGGCCTAGATATTGTTAAAATCACCACTGCAGTTGGCAGAAACACTGTCCTCGCCAAGATTCACCAGTTAATATTTTCAGTATGGCATTTAGAAAATGCAAATCACTATACAACTGTGATTACTTTCAGCATGTGAAATAATCTATTGCCTGATGGCTACTATTGTCTGATTGCATGATTTTATGGCAATACTCTCGTATTTATATATTCCATTTAATATTCTTCTGAAGATTGCATCCAGTTTATGTTTACTCCAAGTAATTCGGTGGTGTATTTTTGCTCCCATTTAGCAGCCATATGGTTTGGTGCTACAGCTGCATTATAATCTGGATTCTTTTCCTTTTAAACATCTACATTATGATAGAAAAAATCCAAATATTTCTACAGATACTTAGCAAAATTTAACGATAAATAAATAGATGTGACATTTACTGTATTCAGAGTGAAAGATCTTTGGCAGCTAAAACCTCTAAGCTGTCACATACGCTTTTCTTAGCAAAGGGTATGAAGATCTGTATGTGTAAATGAGGTTCTAGTTTGGCAAGAATTTTATAGATCCCTGACAATCTGATTTCTTTCCAGCTGATGGCAGTTAATATTGACCATGTCATTACTTCTCTCCTTTATTTTATCAGGTAACACTCTAAGGTGACTTTTTGCATCTATTGACATTTTCAGATCTCAATCAGCTTTCTTCTATTTTATTTACAAGGGCCAATTGTTAAAGATATGTTTGCAATCTGGTCACCTCACAGTATAGTAATGCTACTTTAATTAACCACATGCTCGTTTACTGAATAATACAGAATTCAAAAGATTTGACAAGTGTATGCTCCTCTTAGCAAAAAGCTGCAGCCTGCAGAAATGCTGGCATTTTAAAATATTGAAGTGATAACATTTATTCTATGTAATATTGAGAATATCATCATCTCATAACAACATTTGTATTAATATTTTTGCAGCCAAGACACTTCAATTGAATGATCTATAGGAACAGAATTCAATAGCAAGAACCTGTAAAACTATTTCCTCTCCTGAAAAGTAACCTATACATCCTAGATTTCCTTGAAAATAGCTTGTGCTATGATAGCAATTTCATATAGTCTCACAAGAAAAGTTCCACAGTTCTAAATTTTTTTTTCTTTGCATAGTCTAGCTCAACTGAGACCAACCGAGATCAAGGATTCACTGCAGCAGACCAGTGTGTCCAATTTAGTTTTGCAGAAGGCAGAATTTAATTTTAATTGTGATCTGTGAGCCAAAAAATACATTAGAGATAACGTGCTCTCCAGTCCATTGAATTGCCACCAATTTCAAGGATGGGTCTGCACCAGAGATCCATGGCAAAGTATGGTTAGTTTTCTTTTTATCACTGTCACTGCATGGTGGCAGTGTGTCTCCACCTTTACAGCCACTGCTACTTCACTTCTCAGTTGTTCTCTGTCCTTTAGCGTTTCTTCTCCCTTTTTCCTCTTCTGCATTTTCATTCCTATTCTGTCCAGGAGCCTTAAACCCAATACAGTTTCCACCCTATTTGATAACCTAGGCAACAATTACATGTTAAATAAATTAAATAGGAAATACTGTTGAGATATCCGCTCACTGGGTGAGGGGGAAATGAAGTTGCCCATAAACTCAGGAAAAACATGTTGCAGCAAATGTAATTATTAACTATTAGGAAGATTAAAGTCAGAACCATGACCGTTAGGAGCTCAAAAAATCGTTTATGGTTTCCAGTTTTCAAACTGGTGGGATAACATGGTCCTACGGACTGGGACAGGCACAGCCCTGAGGGGATGGGCAGGGTGCTAGGACAAGGAAGGAGTTGATAATGAGATACAGCCTTTTACATTAACCAATGGAACAGGAGAGTGTTAACGTAATTTGGGACTTCATTTTCCTATTCACAACCTCCAACTCCAAACTCCCACCCAGAAACACAGATTACCTTAGCGGGCTCCATGCACGCTTAGCCATAGGCAAATTGCCAGACTTCTGGTAAAATATGTGCCAACATCCTCAGCACTCTGGAATGGTGTCTGCTCTGACTGCACCTGAAGATGGCTGTGACCTTCTCCAAGAAAACCCAGAGATGCAGCCAGATGCACAGAATCTGCTTTTCCTTGCACTATCGTCAGCCCAAAGGCTTTGGTTAAGCCTTCTTTCCATCTTAAAGTAAACAGACTTCAATGACTATAATTCTTTCAGTCAATTGCAGAGATTAATAGAATCCTATAATGGCTAATTAGCAAGCTCCCCATAGTTCTGTCCATATTCCCTTTTGCACCATATACTTTTTCCCAGAAAGAAGATGGAGTGGCATTTGATATTGTCAGTGTGATCCTTACGTTTTGCAAGACCTACACATTATTCAAAGCAAAGAGGGAAATGTTTTAATAACATGCCTTCACCTCTAACACTGCAGATATAATTACAGTTCTGTCTAGCTTGGGTTTAGCCATCTGTTTTATCAGTGTCAATAAAGTGATTCTGGATTTACTTCCCTATGAAATATGAGCTGAATCATAATAAGGACTAACCCTTTGTGTCACACAGAGAAAGAAGTATTCTTAGATGGACTGGGACAAAGGGCTCCAGAACTGCATATATATTTATCATTATTATAAACAACATGAATTTTAGTAATGTTTATATAATCAGATACTACTGAAACTGACAGGTGGGAGGGCATGTTTAATTACTGTGCTAGATATTTAACACGGTGGTGGAGTTCCCATCCTCACTTAGCTGGTCTAAGACAAGTAGCTGAGAGGAGTGTCAAATAAACCCAAAGCATCGCACAGTGCAGCTTATTCCTTGCCACAAAAAGACAGTGCCAAGAAGAAAGTCGTGTTTGTTTAAAAAAATTATATGATTGTAGAGGAAAACCTTCACTAGTATTTTCTTTTTTAAGAAATGGCAATTGCCAGTGCAGAATATTTAGTACATTCCCTCATAAGACAACCACCTTCAGAAGAAGCCTGAAGTGTATAAAAGCAATAAAGTTCGAACAGGGTTACATTTCAAGTTCGGATAATTAGTAATCCTACCAGGAAGGATTTTCCCATAGCTCCCACTTAATAGGCTGCCTTTGTAATGTTAAAGCAATAGGGGCCAATTTCAAAAGAAAAATAGGATATCCTATCAGAAATGACATTTCCACATAATAGGGCCTCAGATTCATTTTGATTCATTTATAGCCTGAGAGCTCACTGGATAGTTTAGTGGCATTGTATTGGAATAGATGGGTTTGGGTCAGGAATTAATCCAAAAGGTCAAACCCAAAGTGCTTCCTCATATTACCTTCATTTAGTTTTGAGTTTGGGTGTTTCTGAACACCAGATGTCTGACACATGTGACAAAATCTTAGTAAGAAAATTCTCCACGTCTTTAATTCTGCTTGTAAATGCTTTCTGTTTTTCAGCTATTATCTCAGCAAGCTTACTAAATCCAATATAATCCTTGCATCTTACGCCTTATTCTTAATGTGAACTGTGATTTTGCTTGTTTGTTAGTTGCTGTCTCTCACTGACAAAGCCACCTGGACTCATGCCATGGCTGCCACGTGCCTTGGCCCATCTGCTCCAAGAGCAGCCCCTTACTGCACCGCCCAGCAGCCCTGTGCCACCCCTGCGTCTCAGCAGCACCTCCATCAATTCTCAGCGTGTTCTTCACAGCTGGCTTCAGCCAGAGGACAAGGGGATTCTCCCACTCCCCTCTCTCTGCCCTGCAGGGCTGAGTAGTGAACTGAATCGGCTTGCTGATCTGGCTGATGACTATAAGAAAGGATTAATCCATTTGTGGGGAAGGGGAAGAAGGATTAGTTGTCAGTGGGGTAGATAGGTTGATACTCATTAGGATGAAGAACAGTGAAGTGATAGGGAAACCGTCCTTTCTGAAGGCAGCACAAACCTAACTTGGTTTATGATGATCGTGAAACCAGTGACATTGTTAGTGACATTAATCCTGGAGAATCCACTTTCAACAGCATGGCTTGCAGTTCTCATTTTCTGCAAAAAAGTTTTCCCAAAATATCTACCAATAGGATTGTAGCAGGACTGGATTTGACCTTTTAACTCACTGAAATATAATACATCTGAAAAATGCTTTCCCATATTCATAGCAAACAAGCATCTTTCTGTTCCCAGCAGCACTCAGCCCTGAGATGTCAATCTTGCATCCTCTTACCCTCCACTGCTGGAGAGAACATGGAATGCAATCACAAGATTTTTAAAAAGATATTTACTTATTGTTGAACACAATCAGTGAAGTTCATGGGTTTTACCTTTTTACAAAGAGACATGGAAAAATTCTGCAAGCAGCTGGAATCCTGGCATCAATATTTAGGCTACATATCACTTAAAACTGAGTTTAGGAGCCATTCCATGAGCTGTGATAGCCAGAGCGAAGGCTGCAGAGCTATGGCAGAAGTACCCATGTGGTGTGTGATTCCAACAGATTCACTTCCCCAGTGAGCAATGGGGCACTCGTGGCTCAGATTTTAACAGGATCTGTGCAGCTGCACCACATAATATGAGAGTGCACACAGCACATGGCACCAAACAGGGATGTAAAGCCCAAATTCACCTACATTTGGTCTGTCTCTAGCACAGTGGCTGATCATAAAGAAGACTGCAAGGACTAATAGCACATACTTGGGCAAAATTCTGCCCCAGTAGAGGTTACTGAAAAATGCCTAACAATTCCACTAAGGTCACGTGTCTGGCTCTAGAGAGAAGTTTAGACAAAACCACATAAACCTACAGATTGAGTGTATGCTCCAACGTGCACACACTCATGAGGACCAGAAACATCCCACGTTGCTCAAATTTTGGCACAGATTGAATTTGAAATGTCTTAACAGGCAAATCCATAGCCAGGTCCTGCCCTAACTCACAGGAATACTGGACTCCATGAGTAATTCCACACGTAAAACAGGGCGGTGTCCAGCTTTCTTCCAACTATTTTAGATTTAATGCACTTAAATTATACACATTTATATTGTCAGAGTCTTTAATTCTGCAGTATACTGGCTTTCC
Organism: Empidonax traillii; assembly: GCF_003031625.1. NCBI lineage: Eukaryota > Metazoa > Chordata > Aves > Passeriformes > Tyrannidae > Empidonax > Empidonax traillii. The sequence continues at coordinate 2,231,450 of NW_020955297.1, read as the reverse complement.
TTGCATAACTATTTAACATAAGAATGCAACTGAAGCTATTGTATTTAATTTGGAATAATTAATCTTTCTGACTGATCACATTGTTTGCCGTATAAAAAATGGCCAGAAATATGAGAACAGTTTTGTTTGTATAACCTGAGTATCAATTGATTTATGATAAAGTCATTAAAAAACCTTACTATCGAGAAGGTGTCTGCTTTCTGTGGAGATCACATCTGCACAAATAGTAAAAAGGTAATACAGTAGGTTTCATTCTAGGAGATCAAACTACCTGCTGAAGATCTCTAAGGCACTGGCGTCCTCCTGAAGTCACTGATCTCAGTAATTAAGACAAATTATAAATTAAAATAAATTAAGATGAATAAGAAATCATTAAGAGTTGATTACAGGGGGCACTATTCCTCATTAATGCTCACATTTCTGTAATCATGTGTTTATGAAGTACTGTTTTTAATAAAAAACACCTTTCAAAGTGAAAAGGCATATTTGAAAGTCCTGGAAAGATGGGCATGTTGAAAGAAAAACAGGTGTCCTTCCAGAAAGATAATTGCTATCTATTTGTTATAATCAAGTCAAATGAACACAAGGGCAGGTTTCTGATAAAGGGGCGACACATGAAAAAGCGGAATATGAAAAATCACCTGTGTAATTCTGTAGCTACATTCATCTCTCTTGCTTCAAGACTTAATCTACTACAATGCTATTAGCCACATGTCAGTCAGGAATATAAAGATGTTAATGGTAAAATTTTATATATGTCAAAATAAGAGCTCAGTTTAAATCTGCTTGTACAAATCTTAGATTAAGTTATCATTAATTATAAATGTAATAGCAATACACTTCTTCCCTTTAAGCAAAAAACCAATTTCAGTCCAAGAGAATGAAATAATGTGAATTTTCCCTTAGCACAGACATTAAACATGATCTTATTTGGTACTATCTACTAAGGAACACAATTTTAATCTCACACATTTCCATCCTCAGGTCCCAGTCAAGCCATCAATTACACACATGCTTTACATTTGAGCACGTGGATGTTCAACTTCAGGGCTCTGCACCCCAGTGTGATATCTCTCAGAAAAGGATCTATTCACATTTCACGTGGCCACCATAAAAACATGTTCTTTTGTGATGCAGCCAACTCCTGATGCCTCTACTAAAAGCACCATGATCAGATATCATACCATGAATTCTTCAGTGCACTACAGGAGCAGGGCTGATAGCAGAGCAAAAGGAAGGTGGATGTTCCCTAAAATACCTTGATACTTTTTTGGCTTCAGAGGATGGCTGTGTTTGCAATATTGCATTCATGAATTTAATTGAAGCTGAAGATGGGTACAATTCACAATATGGTGCTGGATCATAAATCCACAGGGAGCAGAAAGCAGAAATAAAGTCTTAAACAGCTGAAGAGCACTACCTCTGTGCTCAGTGAAGAGCTTCATGCCCTTGAGAACTAACTCCTCAGCTGCAGTTCCTGCTGTTCCCTGTACCTTGCCAGTCTCTAGCAAGGCTCATTGTGCTCATGCACTGTCACTGTCATGGCCACAGACATGTCCTGCTCTCTGCTCTTTAGCTCTGGGGATGCAACTCAAGAAAGCCACATCTTCGCAGAAAATAGTAAGACACCAAGCCTGTGCTGGGAACCTGCAGCTTCCTTGTCAAATGATATATCTCATTACAGTCTCTTAACATAAAGAGTTTGTCACAGGGCGGATGCTACCAGAACTTATCAGAAGTGCAGGGGCTAAGCCTGTAAAAAACACATCAAGTCTGACCGCTGACACTCGTCAGGAAAGGTTCAAGGCCAACATGGTTACTGAAGAGCTAAGAATCAATAACAGGGACTCCTTCTTGTAACCATAGGAAGATAGAGGGAAATAAAGAAGGGTCGTGGCTGCACTGGCTTTCACACCCTCCCCTGACTGCATGAGATGGTCAAAACACCTTTTCACTGCAATGAAATCGGCTACTACACTATTTTCTAGGCTCATGCACCCACAACTGAGACATTCTTGAAGAAGCATGAGAGTTTTTTTCCATCAGATTCTGCCACTAGTTATCTTAAATACATTATTAATAAACTCCAAGACTAGTTAAAAGATTAATTTATTGCCATTTAAACCTAAAACTGAATGCACTTGTGATCCAAGAACTGGGAAACGTTCCTTACTCTTGTAATCTAGACACAGCTGAAATGATTGGAATCACTTCTGAGAAATTTTACTTATACCAAAAATATAAGATGTGGAAGACTTTGGAAAAATATGCTGAATGAATCAGCTGCATTGGCCAGCCGTTGTGTTTTTAATGGTCCATGTTTCTCTGGACTGCGGCCAAAACTACACAGAGTTTTGAGCTTTGCCATTGGGTCAAGCCTCAAATACCTCTGTACTGATCTCACAAGTCCTACTGACATCAGTGCCTCAGCATCACCTGTGCCCATGGGCTGGGCAAGGAACCAGTAAAGCCACAGCAAGAGGCAGAATAATGCTCCTTCTAAGAGCAGAAAAACTCTGAGACAAAGGAGAGGAGGAAGGTAGAAGTGGAATTTGTGCTTGTTTCACTGTTGGATAACATCTAAGTTGCACAGAGGTGCATGTCTGCACTGCTGTCACAGAGCAGGTCTTGTGATGATAAGAAAGGAAAACTGCTAAAGGATGTGCTTTGGTTTTCAGTGCTGCAAACACAGGACTGCAGCTATAATGATGTTGCTGTTGTTGTTACTTATCTAACTCTACTGGGAAAGGGTCAAGTCCAGAAAGATCCAGAAAGTCAGTCAGATACTGACCCAGAAATGGAAAAGACCAAACAAAGAGAAGCAGGGGCAGGTTTGCTGAGTGAGATCTTTCCAACACCAAATGTTTTAGTGAAGAGATCCAGGCAAAGATGATAAAGATGTGGCCAAAATTAACTGAGCGTGGAGGCAAAGAGAGAAGATATGGAGAAATAATTTTGTGGGACTTAATGGCAGGGGAGTTTTCAGAAATCTGCCATTGATTACAGATGCATTACTGTCAAGTGTGAGGCTTATGCGAGTTGAGATTTATATCTCAGATGTAATATCCAGTGGGTGACTCAGTTAATGATAACTCCTTTGTCCTGTGCTTCTCTAGATCAAGCAGTGCAGATAATTATGAATAATGATAATGATTTGGATCTCAGAAAGAATTTGCACAAATAGGCACACACCTATGGGTGATGTGGCTTCATGCACAATAATTAAGCACATATGCCAAGGGAAGTGAAATAGAAAATGGGTAAAATCATTCCTTTGCGAGAAGGCTTTTTTTAGATTTTGCACCTGAGAAGTTGTACTGTGTGCATATGTCAGGTAGCTGGCAGATTGATTTAGAGTTCACAGACCTGAGGAAACAGAGGGTTTGCATAAACAAGGGCAGGATGGGTACAGAAATAAACACAAACGCTGCCTCTGATCACGCCAACATGTCATGGAGAGAGTGGTGGCACGCAGAGACACCAGCGCTGCCTCTGAAACCTCTCGAGCTGCGTCAGAATGTCGCTGTGCCTGGCTCCCAGAAACCTGGCAGAGCCACCCCACACCTGGACCAGGACCAGCCAACCCAAACCCACTCAGTTTCCTCTGCCTGGCAGCTCCTTGCATGCTGTAGATGGGCCTTGGCAAATCTGTTGAGCATCTTCAGCCACACTGCCCTAAATTGCCGTCAGTGTGGCTGCTTGCTCACACCCGAGAGTGGAAGTTAGTCCATTGAACTGTAGGAGGTAGAGGCACGTTCCCACAGGGGTCTAGTCAAATTTCTCACGTAAGGATGGGGTTTCACAAGCTAACACGGCTACTTCAAAAACCTTGTTTCTGTGAAAATGCCACTTATACTTTGCTTCTAGAATCAACACGGCAAGTAAGACTTTCTCACACCCTCTGGCAGCTTCCAGAGGAGAAGCTGAGAGGCTTATCATTTCATCAGTTGCCATCAGTTCAAAGGAGAATTTTGTCATTTCATGTTTTTAAGGCATTTCAGTGGGCTGTCTATGTGGGAGCACCAGCTGACGTCAAAGAAGACTGTCATTCAGCAACAGGTATATGGGGGAAAACAGCCCTCTTTTACATCTCCAAACAAGGAAAAAGCCTAGGAGAGCTTCAAGATCCTTCCAGGCATTATTTTGCATCTTTGGAAAAAGCCAACATAACTGGAATTTATCTCTACTAACTTTGAGCCTCATTATGGACTCCCTGTACAGGTAGTAGTTAATACACACAGACTGAGGCACTTCCAGATGGTGATTTTGTTTTTGGTGACCTGAGCAGCTTTACTGTCAGTGCCAAGATCTTCAAATTCATCAGTTCATTCTCTTTTAAGATTTTCTGGGCACGATTCAGCTTCAGATTAAGGCCCCTCCATTTGGGTGACTGTATGCAGGTGTCTATATGACCATTAAATCCACAAAAACATTGTCATTTGACTGGGAATTCGAGGGTTGGATTCACCTTTGCATCCAATTAGACTAAACCTCTTTCTAAGGCCCAGTTCTTGATATGCTTTAGAGCTCATCAGCAACCCTCACAGTTTTTTTGGCAACAAAATTTCACAAGGTGTCCTGCAGCACTTGCTCAGGGGGTGCCTTGTTTATTTATTTAAGAAAAACTTGTCTCAATTACAGCACAAATACTATACGTTGGCCAAAGAGGCTTGTCTCTGAGAAGAGAATTTCTCTCCTCCCAGTGCCTTGTGTTTATAATCTCCTGGGTTTTGACACTGCTCTGCACAGAGACCAGCTTAGCCCACTCTCCCCTTCCCCACAAGCTCCAAGGAGACATCACACGAGAGCAGGCACGGTGGGACCATTAAACTGACTGCCACAAGCAGCCAGCCCTAAAACGGGATTGTTCCTCTTGGTTTTAAATTAGAAAGAATGAAGTTCACCAGCTATTTAAGTAGTTTTGTGAAAACTCATTGCAGGTGGTCCAAGACCAAAACCTGTCACCTCCTGTTACCCTAAAGGAGAGGGAGAAGGGTGACTTCTTGCTAAGAACGTGAGGTGGCCAGGACATACGTTTCAGTCTGCCACAGAAAGGAAAGGAGATGAGAGCGTGTTTTCTTTCATTTTCAGTGGCACACCATCAGACTGCAAGGCAAACTGCCTAACGCTTTCTGTAGGAATGTAATAGCTGACCTTTCATACTAGTTCCCATGGGTACTTTGAAAGACTCTTTCTAGAAGTAAGTCATACATCTACTGAATAAAATCAAGGAAAATATAACTGTACTCCTTCACTTTTCTAGGAAGCACATTTCTTCAGTGTCTCAGAAAAGTCTGTGAATGTTTCTTGGTAAAATGAACCTATTTAACTGCAGATTGAATCCCAGACCAATGGCACAAATTACAGAATGTGACAAGGAAACTTAAAACACCTTCACGCAACACATACGAGCCTTTGACAGACTGAGGTCAATACAACATTTTGGGTATCCTAATTTAGGATGAGGGACCGACCACCATCAAACCAGGCATCGGCTGCAAAGGCCACAGTAACACCAAGCTGCTCTCTGTCATCACAGCTTCAAGGCAGCTGCATCCTGCACTTAATAATTCCCAGGGGAAATGCCTCATGACAAGAGAATAGCACTAAATTCTGCTTCCAGCTTCATTCTCAGTATAGCTGAGAGGAGAATTTGACCTTTGGTAACTTGATTAATACCAAATTAACAGATGGCTTTGGACTTTCCTTGAGATTGTTTGCTCATCCCTGTGTCTCGCTGTCCTGCCTGAGACCCCAGACAGCACCTCTGCATACACTGAAAGTGGGGGCAAGGGCCACAGCCTCAAGGGAGCAGTGGAGCTGCATATCCCTCCTCCACAACCTGCCCTGACAGAGCAGCTGTTTTCACCCTGGATGCAATGCCTTGGTGTTTTTAAGAAGTGTTACTCATGTTTTTGACATTTTACAAAGGTTATTCTGAAATTTCTATTAAAACAACGTGGGAGAGATGCCTCTGGAAAAATACAGCATTGGCACTCAGAGCCCCATTGCAAAGCACATTAAATTAAATGAAGCAGCACCGATACAAAAAATTTCTACCAAAACCCCATGATTTATCACAAGCATAACCTTCTCTTCTTTGTGTAATTAAAACAGACTTCAAGTAGTACAAACACAGGAGATTAAGCCCGTCTTACCTGGAATTGGTATAATGGGAATACTTTCATTGGGGACCACACGGGGGGAACTGCTGTCCTCCACATAGAAATGAGCAGTCTGAAAACACTTTCTGTTAAAGGAAAAAGAAAAAAAAAACATCCAGGGTGTGAAAAACTGCCTCTGAGAAAACACACAAAAACTTTTGTACGTGTTCTGCCTCTCCATTTCTGCTCCATACTTTCAGGTGTTATAGTTTCAAAACATCAATGCATATGTGCATTTTCTTCAATTACAATCCTAATTCCGGATTCTGGTGTGCTCTAATTCATTGACATCTGACATCCACCCATCATAAATGCCTCCATATATTATTGCTAAGTACTACAGAATATGAAATTACACTCATAAAAGTTAGTGACTGCAAAACAGGTTTCAAATACATCATTCAGAAAGAAACACTACAGACAAAAAAACATATTCAGCAAACAGTTCAAACCCAAATCTACCTGAGACACTCGCATTTCCAGGGAAAATACACTTACTGTAAAAGTTTCTGCTGTGTAACAGCCAGCAGACAGTAATACAGCATCTGTAACTGCTTCAAATCATGATGCTCTGCTATGAAAGTTATTCTTCAAACACAAAGTTTTTTTATTTGCAACACTAAAGCCATACAACCCTCCTCCTGAAAACTTGTATTACATATGATTCTCCAGAAAAATGCAATAGGCACTTAGCTTGGGCCCGAGGACTCATCTCTGGAAAGGCCTATAGGCAAGAGCAGAACTTAAATCCACCTGACTCATTTTTACCTGTATTTAATGCAAAGCAGAGAGCACAGGCTGGTCATCATAGAAAAGGTACTGAGCAGAGTAACATCAAGAGATCCAGGGAGACTCTGCATGGTGATGTTAACTGAGGCAGGGTTTTCCAACACCAGCGTCACTGCTCATTGCTGACTTAATGAGCTGCTTGAGGCTGGAACTGAATATTTAATGAGTCTTGCTTGGTGTGAGCAGCTAACGTGGCAGGAGAAGGGTCTGCTCTCATCTGTCGGGTGCTAAACAATAGCTTCCCATTTCAGAATGATCCCCCTCATTGCCACCCTTCAACTGCTCCTCAACACCTGGGCAAAGTTTGCGGGAGGCCTGGTGAGCTGAGCTTTTGTCAAGTTGCTGGTTCCCTTGCTCAAACATATTTGCACATAGTGGTTTCTGAGTTCCTGCCTTGCAGTCTGGTGCTCTGTAACTCGGGCACTGTGCTCCCCACAGAGAAGCCGTGGGCAGAGCCGGCTCCGCAGACTTTGTCAAAGTAATTTGTGCTCCCTTTGTTTCCAACATCCATACATGCTGTGGGGGGAAAAAAAGGCATTGAAGACCAAACCACTCTCTTAGGTGAAACCAGAACCTAAAATAATCCCAGATCCTTGCTTTCGATGCATCTGTACTTCCTACTGCACAGGCACAGTGCTTTATAACACAAGCACAAGCTGTGGCAGCACAACTTAAGACAATACAGAAGCAGGAGAGAGCGGATTTCACAGCATGGAGTCACTGTCTGGGAGCAGCTTTCTATTTTCAGGCATGATGTCTTGCATTGTGCTGAAGTTATTTATTTACTGAGTATGCTCACTAAATACACTCACATATTCTTTTGTTAAGAAACACCATAAGGTGAATTCACACATGAGGATGCAAGATGTGTAATAGTCTCACAGCATTTAAAAACATCAGTTGAACTCCCCCCGCCTCGCCACTTGCTCCGTTCTCATTTTTTTTTTTTTTTTGGCAGCCTTTTTTTGGACAATGCACACCCTGGGGGCACGCAGCAGAATAAATCAGTCACACATAAAGAAGAAACTATGAATATGAAACAGGCAAAATGTTCCTGATTTTGATGTATTTGGGGCTCTTTCCCTTGAGTCAATAGTACAGAAATCCTTGAATGGCTTCTCCTGGTAATGAAGGCCTTAAAAAGGTGTTTGATAAAAAAACAGACCTTTATATAGGGATTTACAGGATTTTTTAAAGCTGATGATACTGAAGAAAAGCAATTATTTTTTGTTAATTTGTTATTTTATACTCTGAGAGGCTCGGATAGGCTGGCATTATGGTTTTACATGCAGCCATAAGATGGCTTTTTCTTAATAGCCTCGAAACATGTAATTGTGTCAGATAATTGCATTGGGTGGTATTTTAAGGCCCACGATGGCGATAGCTGAACACCCAGTCCAGTGCAACTGCTAAGCACCATGTTGGAAGAACGATGTATTAAATGAATATTTCACATAGTAAAGTTTGCTACAATCATTAATGTCATTAAAATTTCTGTGTTTCAGTCCTGGAAGACTCTCTGTAGCTATTTTGCAAAGGCAGTCACCATGGAATTTAACTAAAGGTTTTCTCAAGTCACAAACATCACACTACTCTTGTCTTATGTAAATACCTACATAATGCAGCATGTTCATTACTTCACAATAATGGATACTGGCCCATTAGGTGAAGACATGCCTCTCAAACTGTTTTTTTCCCTACTTGCTCCTAATTGCTGTACATACTCCAAGTTTAGCCTCTCCAGGTGAGGTCACTACGCAAGGGCCATCTCATCCCTCTCCTGGTGACTCCTCCCACGTCCCTGCGACTACACAGGTTCAAACTTGAGAGCAGGATGAAGCTGATCAAGCTTTAAAAGACCTTTTACAGATTTAATGAACTCACTGGATCAATTTTCCAGCAAGTTCTGCCTACTGGGTCTGCTTCCTACTCTTGCATCTTTCCTCTGTGCAGCACCAGGAGGGAGCACAAATCTCAGGGAGCCAGGCAGATGACTCCAGTTTGGATGATATCCATTTTTCCTGAGTGAGGAAATATTGGGGCCTAAGAAGAGCTTTTGCAAACTCGTGTCTAGTAATAAATACTGGTATTTGGTATCAAGGCTACTGAGAGCTACTTCAGACAATTCAGTATCTTCCTCCTCCCCCAGTTTAGGATGCTCCTTTCCATCCCTTGGCATTTCCCCTACCCATTACCTTTCCCTCCAGATACAAACCTGAAGTGGCAGCAGTTGCTAAGGCTACAAGAGGCTGCAGTAAATCTAAGTGTGTATATGGGGAGGGCTGGATAAAGGAAAAGGATGAGAGCAGGAAATTGCTTGTTTCGAGGCACTGGAGGCACAGCCTAGGAGAGAGGGTGGAGTGGATGCAGGGCTAGACAAGGTGCAAATCTACACCTATTCTCACATGAGCACAGTGTGTATACATGGGCAGGTGTTTGCACCTGTGCGCCCACTTGCTCAGTCAGCAGAAAAAAAGTGCCAGGTTTTTTTTCCTAATAGAAGCAGTCCTTAGTGAATGCACAATTGGGATCTGTCATGGCATAAATGATTATTAAAATCTTAACAACTGAAGCACTGATTTTAGAGGAATTATAGTATTTCCGCAGCCCTGGTTGAGGAAAAGAAAACCACAACCTTGATTTCACTTCCAGAAGACTTTGGGGAGCGCACATCTTTTCTGTGAAATACTAGAGTCTGTTGTCTCTGAAATATGCCTGTGAGCAGTGAAGCACACCGTTTTCTCTAGCCCCATATGTTTTTTTGGCTCCCTTTCCCTGGGGTACAATAACTGTGCGAGATTGTGGTGATCAGACACACGGTTGTCACATATGGACCCAAATGCAGAAAGTAAAACACTGCGAGATTAGCATCTCCCCAGAGAAGGAGAAGTGGCAGGGGTTGGACTGCAAAGACAATGTGAGGGAGAGCATCCTCTGCCCAGAACCTTTTTGCAGAGATACTGGCTGTGAATTACTAACGTAAACTAACAGGATGCAAAGTCCAGAGCAGCAGCACCTTGTTACCAAGCTGAAAGCATAAAAATATGACAAGAGATGGTCTTGATTAGCTTGTTCCATCTCTGATGAGCAAAATATCAGATTAGCTTCTGCAGAAGTAGGTTTCCTTTGGTTATTAGTTACTAAAGATCAAGCAGTTTCTTCTTCATACTCCTCTAAAATCAAGAGGGAGAACTAGATCTCATAATGGCCTGAAAGCATGGATGCATTTTATTTTCGTGTAGAAGACAGTTCCTCAGTGTTTAGTTAATACTGCCTCCAATAGAAACACACAGCACACCACACCACAGTCGATGGGAGCGCTGGGAATTGCTCCGAGGGCAGTGCCTGGCCTTTACTCCTCCGAACTGGGTCTAGTGCAGGCAACATCCCCTGATCTGCAATGACAGGCGGGGGATCTGCAGTGCTCCGGAGCAGCTGAGGCTGGGAGAGGAGGAGCAAGCCATTATTGCAGCAGGGCAAGCTGGAACCACCAGGGCAGCGGCTGAACAAAGGAAAAATCAAAGGGGAATGCTTCACGTTCCAGGAACACCCAAGAGCCATGCCCTGCCTCATGCTCTGAAGTGACCAGCCCATCCATTGCTCCTCGTTCACTGCAGATCTTCTCCGTCTTCCAGGTGTTTATGTTGGCTGGAGCACTGTGTATTCCCTCTTCAAGGCCAGCCAGTTTTATACTACTTTATTTCTGTAAGAGGATCTAGGAGCTCTCAGGTCTGGGTTTCTTGCAACTACTCTCTTCTTGGGTCATTACCTCCTAACGCATGACCAGTTCAGGGGCAGATGGCTTGAAAGGGTCCTGGAGGGCAATTCACTACTGTCAGAGCAGGGCAAACCTTGTCCTTCAGGTACCCTTCCTCCAGAAACAGCCTCCCACAGACAGAACCTCTGCAGAATGCACATTTATTAACAAAGAGACCAGTAGTCCCTGCAGCCACCCAACTCACACACAGTCCTTAGCTGTGGGGAGAACAGGCGAAATTGAATCTGTAAGAGACCTTTAAACCAGGCTGGACAGGACATGGCTTAGTCTTTATCAAATGCAACCTGGATACAGGCATTCATTCACCACGCTCCTCCATCACAGAGTGTCTGCAAGTAACTCCCAAACAAAGACGCAAAGACAGGAAATGATCCCCTTTCACTACCTCTGTACATTCATTCTCACTTTCAATAGAAGAAAAGCTGCTTCAGATTCTCCTTGAACTATTTTGCATGTTTTCCAGGAGACACAATTAAGATTGGTTTCTGCTGGCACCAAAAACAAAGTATGTATGCAGTCAAGTGTACTAGTAACACATGGCTCTGCACTTTAAACTAGCTTCACTATTCCTTGGCAAGCATTTGTCACTGTCAGAATTGGCAATGACTCCTCAGAAAAGAGCACAGACTACGGAACAACAGAAGTGCTGCAAATCATGACCATGTCACCAGCAGAGCAGTGGATGGGAGCCTGGACAACAGCTGTCTGCAGTCTGCACTGCTCTAGCTGGGGTCATCAGTCACTGATTTTTATGAGCAATAAAACTGACTCAAGCGTTAAGAAGAAAAAGAGGAGAGAAAACCACACGAAAAAAGCTGATCTTATGAATATGAATAAGTGACCAGCATGGAGCAGTGATATTACATTCATTGTATCAGATAGGCATCTGCATTTACTCTTTTTTTTGGCCAGAAAATGGCTTATATTGCCCCAATTTTATACGATTATTTTCTTTCCCAAGTCTTAACGCTTAATGATCAGAATTCAAAAGCTGAGTTACAAAAGAACCTCTGCCATGCTGGAGCTGTGAAGGCAGTGAATGCTGACTGAACTGGAGCTACTGGAGGATACACAAAGCAGGAATGCATAAAAACTAGGAGAATAAAGGAAAGCTGAAAAAGGAACAAAATTTCCCTACAATAATGCTGATTTTCCTGCAGATGCCTCCTGAAGGTGATTCGTCTTCTCCCCACAAAGCAATTTCTGCCTTTAACATTCTTGAGCAGTGTTAAGCATCACACAGATACGGTAACTGGAGAAGTCTACATGGTACACGGGTAGGTTTCAGAAGTGCATGGCATGCCAAGTCATTGGCATCTTTTCCTGGACAGAATGGTGAAAAGTAGACTGTCCCTTTCAGGGGACTTCCTCTGGGTAGGGAGAAGTGTTTTTTCACATCAGTGAGTTCTTGCACAACCACAGAGTTCCACAAAAGGTTCCAAACGCTAATCACTAGTCAAACTACATATTCTGCAGTATTACAGGGAAATAAGGACAGGAAAAAAAACTGGGAAAAGGCTGATGGGAATAAAAATGAAGGTGGACAAAACTTCGAGACAGTATTTGTGCTGAAGAACATACCACTAGTAAAACTGTTCATCTGAAAAACTAATCTGCAAACAAGACTAGGGATTTCTGACACGGAATGATAGCTAATTTAATATTTATGGCCTAAATTTGCCAGCTGACTACACAGCTCTCCGTAAAATTAGAAATCCTCTTCTCTCCGTCCTTTGAGATCCCACCCTGCACCAGAGCCCAGACACCCATTCACATCACATACGGTATCCAACTCAGGCATTATACAAGAAGACATAATTTTTACAAGGGGATTCATATAATTAAACAGTTAAGAAATTACAACACACCCCCAGAGGAGCTGCCTTCCAGTCCTCCCCCTTCATCAGCTGTGAGACCCAGAGAGCACCCAGGTGGCCAGTGAGGAAGTACACTTAGAAAGCTCTTTAATTGCAAATCATAAGTGGGTAAGTCTTAGTTTAACTCAGCACAAACATTTTCCACACTTCCTTGTCCCATCTTCCTGGTGTCCCTGAAGAACAGTGAAGGTGACGGTGAAACCTTATTTGCGATGACACTTGGCCCTTTGACACTCGGTAGCTAATTACTCTCCTGGTGACCTCTGACAGGGCTAGAGGCACCAGACCTTCCCCTCCTGCTTTAATCAATACTCACAACAGCTGTCTTGGACACACTCAGCAATTTTACAGATGACTGAATGGGTTTACTCATCAGTATTTTCTACTGCAAAAGAACAAGCTCCCTGGTTATATGCATCACTACACCAAACTTCAATGTTTTCAGACAAAAATGGGATAGACAAACCTACAGGAGGTATCTTAAAATGGTATAAAAATTAGGTACATTTTTAAAAATCAAAGGGAAGCCTGACGTATTCCTTTTCTTCTCCCTAAGCCAACTATTTATGTAATGCAACATTTATAACAAAGGCTAGAAAATCACAGAGGAAAACAAAGATATGCCTTTTCCAATCAAATAATACCTTAGGCAGTTCCTATAAAATGTGTACTTCCAATGCCCTAACCATCCTGTAATATTAAAATGGAACCTTAAAACTTTCTCACAGAAGGAAGATGGATTTAAGCAGGTGAAGAGTTGTTCTGTAATCACAAGAGCTACAGCAATCAATGAAGAGTGCCTCTTTATAGAGAGGAGCTTTTACTAGCACCTCCAAGAACTCAAAATTGGGCAAACTTGATATTATCATTTCAGGACATGAATTCCCTTTGGCACGATGTATCTTAGGAAAGGAAAGAATAAAAACAGGGTAGCACACTGGGAGATTAAAATACAGGTAATTTTAAACACCAAGTGTAATTCATCTGGATTGGAAATAGTGTTATAGGGAAACTGAAAGAGAGATGATCCAGCCTAGGAGGGGATAGCATAAACAGAGAGACAGCAGTCTCTCTTTGGAATATTCACCTGAATGTCCCTAATTACTCCCACCTAATTACTCTCAAAATGGAAGAGCTCTGCTCTTTCCTTTGCAAAAATATTCTTTCAATCCTCCAAATCATTGGTACCTTGAATTGACAGATGTTTTATGTATCTCAAGCTGCAGCCTAGGATCTAAGATGATTAACACAAAAATCTCCTAAAAATTTAGCCACAGCTTTTTCCTCTGTTTTAATGGCCATGCCCATCTTCAGGCAGAAATGCCAGTTTGTTAAATGTAATGAAATACTCAATGGGAAGCTCCATCTTTCTCAACACACATGTCCACCTGCACCTGGACTAAAGCTGCATGTGAGAACTAGGAAGATTTCCCAACACTGCTGGACATAATTCATGTTTAGCTTATTTGGGGCCAAGATAAAACACTAAAAGTGTGATTATTTCCTTTCTTTCTTAATCACTGTGTATTTGGAGGGTGGGCTTTTTTATCGGCCATTTCAACAAGAAATAACTGTTCAAAAATTTTTATGGTCTCTCTGCTAACTCTGTTTAAAACACAATTAGAAATGGCTTTACACCTTTGGAATCACAGCACAAAGGAAAAGAAATGAGCAGCTGGCACCAAGAGCAGAGAAGCAAATCATTTAGTACCTGGTGGATAATGAGAACACTGAAAATACACTACTTAATGCTAGTGCTCTGACAGGGCTGCGTACATCACCTCATCACGCTAATACAGACAGACCGGGTGGCAGCCAGCTGGTCCTTCCTCCCCACCCATTTCCCTGAAAGCAAAGATTTGTAAGCCGCCAAATAATAAACCTGGACAGAAGTCTTGAGGATCATTAATCTCGCTATCAATCAACCCATTTGGAGATTTGCTTCTTGCTGTCGCTGATGCTAATCTGGTACTGACTCGAGAGCTCTGGGGAAGCCTGGAGTATGTGCATCTGAGGAATTGCTTTAATGAGTTTCTTGCATTCAAAGGTTAACAAATGTGACGAGGAAACACAAATATCGGGACAATAAACTGCCATCCACTGAACCAAACCACCGAGAAATACCGCGCTGTGCATTCTGCTGCGCTATGTGGAACACAACCCCAACTGGCTCTGGAAAAATGCCCGAGTCAGATGCCAGGAGATGTGCTGGCACCCTGTATCTGCTGGGATAACTACCCTGGGCACAGCTCTGCACTAACAGAGCTGTGCTGCAGAGAAATAAGCTGTATTTGCCCAAGTAGGGCTCTGGTTAAGTCAGGCAGTCAGTGTGGTGTGAACAAATCCACTGGGCTCCCTTCGCCAGACACCACAGACCCACGGCAATTAAGGTATCACAATAAAAAGCCCCTGCATCAGTAGGACCCTTTCAGTAGCAATTGTATTAAACTGCTGTATTTTCTGTGAGAATGTTTCTAAAAAATAAATAGCATCAACAACAACAATATTAATACATCCCAAGATAATTAAACTACAAGAAAAATCTTATTAATACCAAAAAAGCAGATAGCAGGATTAAGCATACACAGGCATAATAAAGAAGAATAGAAAATAAAAACAACATATATTTTAAACTACCATCTCCACAGACCAAATAAGCCATAAGAAAAAAATCTACAGTTATAAGCAAGTAATGGAGGTAGAATCCACCACACCATGAGGCAGAGGGATGATCCTAACAGTGCGTGAAATGAAGTGAGGAAGAGTTCCCTTTTCAAAATATTTATTAGGAAAAAGGCATCTTTGAAGTTTCAGGCCTATAACCCATTCAAAACTTCTTGAATTTTAGTGCCAAGGAAATACACATTTCTTACACAAAAAGGATTCAAAGTATGAGACATATCAGAAAAATTACCACAATGTCTATTAGCAAGCTCCCAATTATATAAAAGAGTCAAGAATTGAAAAATCATAAAGTAACAGACGTAGAAGAGATTTTGCTTTTAAAATATCAGTTGAAATTATTTTGAAAATGAGAAATGGAAAACTAGAGACTGCTTTCATCCTCATGACAAACTCTTCTTCAGCAAGAATTCACTCAGGCAAAAAAACTTTGCCTTCCTGATGTTTTAATCAGTGTGTAGAAACAGTTACTAATCACAGGAGCAGAACATTTTGATATAAAAGTTCATTGCAGATAAGCAAAACGGGAGAAATTCAGTCAACCTATGTTAATTGTTAGAACCCTTAACACCAGATACAGTTTAACATATTTTCTATTTATGGACCATTCTCTTTGTATGAACTATTTCTAAAGCTTTAATCTACCTTTTATTAAGGTCTTTATAACCTTTCAGTGAAGGTTATAAATGGTAAATGTGGAATGGAGGAAAAGGAGAAAAAAGCCCACCAGAACCGCAGTTCACATCTTAGGAAGAAGACACGAATGCTTCTTTAAGTATGAAGAAACGTGCCTGGATCCAGCAGGCACTTGCTCAGAAGGAGACACATAATTAAAGACACGCTCTTGGCTCCGCATTTCCTTTCTTTGAAGCTCAAGAAGGTACGTGGCTGCAAAGGCACACACACTGTCCTCGAGGAATCTCCTGGGTGAACTGTTCAGCCCTGACACCTCTAGCAAGTCACAGCCCTTTTCCTCCTGTATTCATGCATTTCCTTTCCCTGCTCTGATGAGATCTGTGGTGGTGCTTTGGCTGCCATCAGTGCAGCAATCGGACTGTGAGCTTGGCAGCAGGAAAGACAGCAGCCATCACCATGTCCAGGAATGCAGGCAAGGGGAGATTCCAGTGGGGACTAAGGTCCTGCTGCCAGACCCATCCCAAATATTTTCATCTCTGCTCCTAGCTGGGAACTGTAGTAACAAGTTCTTGTTTTATTCTAGTGCTTTAATTCAGGGAGTTTTGTGAGCTAAAAATGTTTAAAATGCAGACTAAACAGCAGAGTATTTTGCCACTATTTCTGGTAGTTTTGTCCCAGACATTTGGTTTCAGATCTGTGATTTCCTGTCGAGAACACACAAGTGTGAAATACTTGTTGATCCGTTTATTCATTTGCCTCCTGGCTGATCGTAGCCATTTTGACAGAATGGATAAATTGACTTGCTCCTTGTTTTTTTTTTTTTTTTCCACTTGCTTTTCCATCGGCAGAAGCACTGCCCTAGCTATCACTCCTACACCCTCACTTTACATCCTGCACCCTCCTTTTAGAGGCTTTCTAAGCTAATTTCACACAATATCCAGGTTGTCTGAAATGCAACAAACAAACTCTTGTTATAGCAGCTTCTGCAACTCCATCTGCCAGATGAAAACAATACATAATATTTAGAGAAATTATTTTTTAACAATTCAAACCCAATGAATACTTTACATCACTCTTTGTAACACGAGATATATCTGTGACAAAAGCAGTTCGTTACTCGAGGCAGGATTTAACTGTTTATCTACAACACATCTCAGCAAATCATCTATTTTTCCAAGTCATGAACAAACACTGCAGCTTGGAAAGGGAACAAATCTTGATATTCTCATTGAGGAAATGGCAAAGGTAACAGCTTCAAGTGATCAGGCAAAACCCTGTAACATCAGCACAAGATTCTCAATGCAAAGTGATTTCATCAGGCTAACAAATGAGTCACTTTTCTCCAGCAGACGTGCAGCAGAACACAGTGCATTTAATTGATGTGCCCTTTTATTGCAAAACATACTGTCTCCCTCTAGTTTGACTGGAGCAATGGGATGCAGCATTGCCAGGAAAAAGCTGAATAATGCACACTTGGCACCACGTAGTAACTAAATGTTGATTCACGGAAATTATGAGACATTCAAGGGGACAGGTCCCAGGCTCCAAATTATGCTCCACTCTTGTAATGCCCCCATGTGATTATAGCAAGTTTGCTTAAAATTTGCTGCTCACTCTTCTAATTGGATTCCTGCAAAGGGCAGTTTGCTGTGCCATGAGCTTGTCACTTTATATTCTGCTTTAACTCCAAACCACTCAATTAATATTAAATTCCATTTATTATAAAAGCATTTGTTTCTACCCATACAGTGCTATCAGCGGCCATCTCATTAATATTCATTTCCACAAAATAGCCCACTGATTTTAAGATCTCAGATACAGCTAGTAACTTTAAAAGGGAAAAATATGTGAAGCCAGAAAGGTCAAAACAGAACATGAGCTGTAACAGAAAACACCCAACCCATATGACTTTAATTCCTCTCTTGCAGAAAGCTCAGTAAATTCAAAAAGGTTGTTAGAGAACAATGACAATGTTAGAGTTAATCCAGTCACCAGAACAAAATGAGGAGTGAGGTTGCCAATACATCTCTCTCTGGGATGGGGAGCTGCTGTATCTGGTACACCAAGGGAAAAAAATGTTGGAAGAAGGCATGGAAGGTAATGCTCATCCCATGCCTTATCTCCCCATGAGCTGAGCTGCCTACTTTCCAGGCTTATAAAAAACCCAAACAAAACCAAAAGCAGAAAACTGAGAAGGGTGGATAACCTTAAGCCCTGGGCTAAGGTCAGTTTAAATCCCCTTCTCCTCAGCATGATTCTCTGTGCTCATCACGTGAATTAGCACAGCCTGTCCCAGCTTGAGAGTGCAGAAGCCCCACTGGACTCCACACTCACTGTCCACAGAGTGATGGAGCACTGGGCTGAAGATGGTTTAAGTGTTTCAAAAAAAGGTGGTGTAAAGCTCAGGGATTCTCTTGCACACACTTTCAGTACCAGGAAGCATTGCTGAGGAAAGAGAGGACATCCAAGTGCAAGCTGAGACTGCCACTCACCACAATCACAGTCTGACTAAAACACAGACTTTTCATTTCCCCATGGGCCCAGCTGCAGCTTGGGTTACCTCCAAAGCTCATGAAATGGGAGCATTTCTTCTCTGCTCAGCAGTGTCCAGCTGCTTCTCATGCAGAATGCTCCTGAGAGTGAGATTACACATTCAGACATAGTGAGACAAAGCAGCTGCTGAGAATGTCTATCAAATGCAGTGATTTCTTCTCTTCTGCTCTCTTAGTCTGTGCACCTCAATAAAACTATGCTGCAGGGATAACAGGTAGTAGTGGTCTCCACCTATACCTTTAAACTGTACAACAGAGAACTTGTCCCACATAGCTCTGTGGCTAACAAAACCAGGGAATGTTGAACTCTAACCTTCTGCAACCACAAGGAGCTAAACTGATTCCCTACAGCACATCAGTGCTGCTTTTGTAGAGGTCCAGGCTCTGCTAAAAACCAGATGGAACCTAAACTTACGGGCCTTTAAATATGTCAAGCTTTTCCTCACAGAGACACCATAAAAAAATCTTTCTTCTTCCCATCAATTATTTTATTAATCAGAGCACACATGGCAACTCCCTGTGTGGCACCGCTCAGGGTTCACCCTATCAACGTAAAACCTTTCGAACTCACCACCTCGGGTTTACCACTGGGATAACAATGCTTTTGTACCTTAAATTAAAGAGATGAATTGACACAGCCTGGCACATCACTGTGCAACAGCAGACACCTAAATCCAATACTGTTTGCTGCCCCTCTGCTTCCCATAGATTGTTCAGGCATTCACTAGAGGGTCTGGCTCAGAAAACCAGAGAAAGGAGAACGGGCTCCTGTTGCACTGCTGCAAACTGTGCTTTTGCTTTCAGGACTACTCTCCTTGCAGAATTTGAAGCACAAGCATATTCTGCTGTAAGACAGCAAAGCCAAGCCTACAGGCCCTGCTCTGACAGCCAAACACGCTCCAGAGAGCTGCAGAGCCCATGTAGGTCTCCCATCCCTGTCTCCACCACGGGGTTATACGGAACAGAAGATTCTTGATCGCCCATTTTCTTAAAGCTGTTTGTGTGAGGACCTGAGTCAAATTATTCTTTCTCCCCCAAAGAGCTGAACTGGCATTTTTACCAAGACTGTGAAGCAGTTGCGAAGTGCCCAACCATTTCTGAAGAGCCATCAGGGAGCCGGTGCCAGCTCCTTATTCACAGGTGACAATCATTACCATAAGCAGAAGAAAAAGGCTTCTGCCCTCCTGACTGCAGCCAAGTGCTCCACAGGAGTCGGCTTTGCAGTGATAAATGTCACGTTTACAATGGGGTTTGCAACACAGAAGTCCATAATTTGCTTTCCAGGGACCTGTGCTTGATTATCAGGAGAGTTAGAAGCATTCACTGAAGTCTAATGAATAGAATTAACACATCATTTAAACAGGGACTAATATGTATGCAAATGAGAAAAAGTTAAAAATAAGAGTTCAAGCCATAATTTCAGAAAATGTAGACTGCATCCTTATGAAATATGAATATTTCAATTCACCTCATATCTTTACATCTATGTTAACTGCTTTGCATGTGAACAATAGGGTGCATCAAGCCCATTTTGATTTTTATATTTGAACTTGGACTTATAAAATGGATTATATTGAAACATGAATAATATATATGCTAATTAAAACCTGCATTTAATGACATAAATAAAAATGAAGACCAACAGAGGCTAATTTTCATTTGAAAATTTCCTAATGACTATATTTTCCTTTAGAAAGCAAGAACTTTGATTCCATAGTCTCAGGAAAAAAAGAGAATACTTTCGTAGCTCAAATTGTTTTAAAAATATTTTCATTTTTTTTTATTCTTTAGGATTGATCTCCACAGAGATAAAACTGCTTTGCCTAGATAGATTCAGTATTAAATATCACCCAAATCAAACTATGGTGATTTGTGCATGCAAATGGTGTGATTTAAATATTAATTATTATTAGATTTTTTTCTGATAAGGAATTACTGTTGATAAATATAAAGTTTATACACTGCTCAATATCACAAACATGTCCACAGTATCTCCGATAGATGTAAACCAAGTAAATGTCCTTGATGCTTAGGCTGTTAATCATTCTCTGCCTTTCTGTTCCAGGTCCCCAAAATTAGGCAGAACAAGGGCAGAGGACAATTGTGTAGTTATAGGGAGACCAAGTATTAGCAGAAAACATGACTTCAACTTCTGTTCATGCAAAGCCTACAGAAAAGCTTGCTGAAGAATAAACAGATTGCAGGAAAAGCTCTTTTAAGTTAAAAGGCTTGTTTCTACCTATAACAGTGAGGAAGGTGGTGAAAAATCAGTTCATTCAAATGAGTATGGAGCTTGTAATGACACCAGAGCCAGGAGAATCTTTTTTTGCTGTTGTGTAAATGTTGGTTTTGTGGATAAGAAGCCCAAATTCAGCCTTAACTGACAAAACCAGCATTTGCAGTTTGCTTTTCAGAGACTGCAAAGCCAACCCATTTACTCTGACTGAAATAGCAGCTGAATTCTTCAAAAACAAGGAGCTGTACGATCGGGAAGAGACTAACCATTCTGGTACATCTATGTCCTGAGCTTTTATTAACAAGCAAAACAAAATTAAAATAATACAGCAGGTATGAGGACTGCCTCTTTCTGCCTTTCACTGGGAAATTCCAGCAAGGGGGATCAGGAGATGCCATCCCTCTCCCTGTTTTGCAGAGGGCTGTGCTCTCACTCCCATTCAAACCTCACATTTACGCCAAATATCCACCATCAGGGGAAAACTCCATTTCCTATCTCCAGTCACTACTAGTGAGGGATTTGCCACAGCTGGGAAGCCCCTGGATCATCAGCCTCATGCCTGTGCAAAAGGAAAGACATCCCTTTACACGTGACTTGGAGAAGCCCCATCCACATGGATTCACCACCTCAGCCCCAAGTCCAAGCTCCGGCATGACAGAACTCGCCTCCATCCACAACAGCTTAAAACGTCCCTAACACGGGGGTGAGAGGGATAAACTCAGGCTGCTACAAAATGTGAGGAATTTTACCAGCCCTCATTGGAAACTTTCTGATGGTGGTTAAAAAGTGGTTTTGCAGAGTGAATCACTGTGCGGAAATCCATCCATTTAACTCGATAATTTGATCAGAAAGAAAACATAAAACAAATTTGAGCCTCTAGGGAATAGAACATTTGTCATTAGTGAGACATGTTTTGATTTATTCTCTCTCTTTTTTCTTTTTAAACATTAACGATACTTTTAAAAATTCAAATTGGGCTTATTTCTGTTACTTCATAAAAGTCAATTTGGAGGACATTTCAAAAAGTTTTGCTCTATTTTGGAAAAGACAGGATTTCCAAAACATGAAACAATCCACCGATTGAGACCCAGGCATGCCGCCTACGCCTATTTCAGCTTAAAAGCTGGAACTCAAATGGATTTTAACCTGCAAGTCAGTAGAGTAAAACACATGCTGTTCATGGCAATAGAGGAACTGTTTTCTTTTAAACTAACAAACTCAGTGTTCTCCAATAAACTGAATGAACTCACGTACTTGCAACATTTGTAATAGCAGCACAACATGTGCTGTGCATTGCTGTGTGTTGGTTTTTCCCAAATTGTACAGGTTTTAAGGACAGTAAAATGAAGTCCACCCCTGTTTGCTATTGTTTTGCTAGTCTGCAGATTCCTAGCATTTATCCAAGCAGTTAAGATTGCTGAATTGATTTAATATTCTTACTCTATAATTTTACACTCAGACCACATCCTGCTGTGAAATAGCTGGTGCTAGTGTTAGTCCAAATGCTGCTGTGGGACTTAGGACAGCACAGGGTCCTTCAATAGCTATATTTTATGGTTACAAGGAGAGAGAAAAAATATAATTTATCTGGTTGCTGTGGTTAATTCACAGTTTCACAGCAGAGGTATACTGTTCCCTTAGGGTACATCTAGTTGTATTATAGGATATTTCATTCACAGTTTGTCCGAGACATTCCTCTAGCTCTGAACCTTCCAACTTATGAGACTGAATCTACTCCAGAAATACCTGTATACACTTAAACACATACTCTTACATACTAAGGATATTAGAAAATATATTAACTAGCAAAAGATCAGTAGAAAACATAAACTAGCAACAGATCAAATGACAACAAGAAAACAAATTGTTTCTTTGAGCTGAGAAGGGGAACAGAAAAAGAATGCATCCATTTTCTTATGAAAGATTCCTTTTTTTCTTTTTTTGTAAAGTGATTCAATTTCACAAAAGGCATTCATGAAATTTGTTTCTCTTTTAAAATACCTCTCAGAGCTTTAAAAGTCAGAGCTCAAAAATTTTAAAGCTGTATACAAGTTTCCCGTACAGTAGCCTACAAAAGAGCTAATAGATGATTACGAGAAGACAATGGTATCCTCCAGCCTGCCATCCTCTACCACTGTAGTCATGAAAAACGCCACACTCCTCATAGCACACTGTTTCTCAGCACCTACCAACCTGTTCTTAGTGGAGCTTAATTAGAATATTTCGATATTTAAAACTTATTCAAACTTTTGCATTATAAACTACTACCTTTAATCCAGTAACTGCACAGATGAAATCTTGCTCTTTTTTTTTCCCACACCTCACCGTTACACCAGCACTGGGAAAGGCATTTCCAGAAAAAATATGTCTGCAATTAATCTATTTAATTAGTTCCACAGAAACGAAACACAAAGATCGATTGCAGTCGTGCTGCAGATCCCTCCTTGCCTGACTTCAGCTGCCCTTGCTTGTTCTCCTCTGCTCTCTCTGCAGAAGAAAGTATTTCTGTAAAGGTTGGGGAAATTTGGCTACACCTCTAAACAAAGTACATTCAAAGGGTGTCAACAGCAGTTTTCCAACTTGCTGCCAATACTTTTGCCTAAACTCCACCTCCTTAGGGGTGGGCCATAGGCAAAGCACAGCAGCAGTGTCTCAGCTCTGGGGACATGGGACACGTCTTTTAACAAAAAAAAAAAAGTATACTTTTTGGTTTTGGGAGTTTTCAAGGTCACCAAGATGATATTTTGAATTCTAGTCTTCCACACCCGAAGCACGTATTTCTCCTGTTGTTTGGCTCATGATTGCATGCTTGACATTATCTTTTAAAATAAAGGTGAGGCTGATCTGGGCTCCCACTGAGCTCAATGGCCACATCCATAAAAGTGCCTGCAGAAAGATGTTCACACAACTGACCCACATGCTACAGACACTTTTAGGGTAAGAGTTCTCATTTAAAGGCACTGTTAAAATAATCACAATCCAGCAGGCACCAGAACTGCCAGTGCTGAGATAGGTAGTTTCACAGCTGTGACATTTTGATTCTTCAATCACCATTCCCCTTCTCCTGTGCATGAAAATACTTCCATTCTCTCCAGGGATGTCTTGATTCCCCCACTCTGGGTGTTTGCTCACAGGGTCTTTGCCCTTGGCACCAGAGTGGTACCCAGTGCTGCCAACAGGGCAGTATTGACAGGAGCAGTTTAGATGGTGCCTTAGCTAACACACAATGGGTGCAAACAAACTGCAGCCACACCAGCCCCTTCTCCTCTGTTTTGTTTTTAAACTGCAAATCATTGTTGTACTCTTAACTCTCCCCTACTTTTAGGCTCCCTGCTGTAGGAGAACAGATGGAAGAAAACTCCAAACAGATTTTTTTCCCAACAACCTGTGGGTCTCCTGACACAGTCGTCCTCTGCAAGCTGCCTTTGCAGTTTCTATCCTGCCCATTTGTATCTTCCTTTCACTCCCTCCAAAGCTAGCACCCTCCCTTTGCTCCTCCCCCCAAAATCTTAGATGTGCTCTTTTATCAGCTTCACATTATCCACTTTAAACATGATGCATTTAAACTGTGTCTTTCAAATGCTTTTCAGACTCTAGCCTATGATTTACAGGACAATTTATCACACTGCACCATCTCTCCTCTTTTCCTACTCTTACACGCGTCCTTTGAAACGCCCCCTGCAGAGCTGTGGAGAACAGGCCTGGAAGCTCCTGTGCAGGATCAGACTCCTGTGGTGCTCCTGACTGGAGGTGCTTAACCTTGTTCTGGAACCTAGAAATGATGGAAAATTCTATAGGCCACTGCTTTATTGTCTTTCCTATCATGAAGCTGTTTCTAATGTCCAGCCTAATTTTCCCTCTTGCTGCAGTTTAAGCCAAAGGCCCCTGATGCTCTATATTTAGTATTAAAAGTACTATTTCTGAGCTTTCTCAATATCCTGATAGTTTTGGAAATCACCACTGATCTGCATTTAAGCTTCTCCAAGTTCTTTTCCCTTCTCAACACAAAATATGTTGGTGTGTAAAGCAGCAACTCCCTACCGGCCTCACCAGAGAGGAAAGGGGAATCTTGCAGAATTCTGGATTGCGATAAAAGTGAAAGTAGAGTTAATTAAAAGAGAGTAAAAGTAACAGGCATATAATGAGAGAACATGCCCCTTTCCACAGTCAAGCTCTTAACAGATCATCCAGCATGCTTAAAAAGCAACTTTCCATCTGCAAATCTGTCTCTCTCTCTTTTTTTGTCTAATGAGCATGAGTTAGTCTGTTCGAAAGCCCAAATGGGCATCTCAGGGCCAATTCAGCAGCAGGGGGTCTGTTACTATAACAACTGACAACTCCTGTGATTTCAAAAAGGCCCTAAAGTAGCCATTTGGGAAATGGTTACCAGCAAGAAGTCGGGAAGGGATGGCTGCGGGTGCAGGTCCTGAGCTCCCCTGCCTCAGCCTTTCCAGCAGGGAGCCAACCCCACGTCCCACGAGATGGGAACAGCCAGGCTCTGCTCCCTGCAAGAGGAGACCATAAAACCCCACGAGATGACAATGGGAGGAACAGCAGTGACTCGCTACGATTTGGTCTTAGTGGATCTACCTGTGGGCTCTGCCCCTTGCCCCAGGCTGTATGTTGCTGAATGAAGGAGCACAGATTCCGTCAGAGGAGTTTTCATATTGATTTTTCTCGTAATTGAAGAATGACGAGCGCTCAAAGTACAATACCAAGAGATAGAACAAGGAACTGGCAGCTGCCCTAAGCTTCAGGCTTGAAAGTGAGCTGCCTGAGTCAGCACTAAGGATGATCTCAGTTCCCTGTGCGGGATAAGAGGGAGCAGATCACAGGCCTGCTCTCTTTTAATGAAAACAAACAGCACTTTGAGATACAGGACACAAAAGGGGCCAAGATTCAGCACCTTTACCTCTGGCACTGTCAAAATCACATAAAACCTGGATCTTCTGCAATACGAGCTGAAGTGCTCTTCCTGCATTGTCTGGGTTGAGTCAGGGACATCAGAGGACTCTGAATCAGGCTGGGCTGCATCCCACTTGCAAGCCAGTGATCTGCCCTGTTTCCATCCACCTGAGGCTCTTTGTCATTATGTGGGACTAGATGTGGCCATTCCCAGAGGAAAAGAAAGGCATGCCCTGTTCAATATGAGCAGTACACATCTGGGCACTAAAAAAGAGACTGAAGCTGGAAGAAGTTTCAGGTATGCCACTCACCTCCATGTTTCCCCTGTGGTGTTGCCTCTTTCTGTCTTAGGATGTCTCTTGCCCTTGTCGGCTAAATCTCCTCTCTGCCTGTGATGACACGAGTTGTGCTCTGGGGCACAGCCATCCCTAAGCTGAGCACAAGCACCTCAACATGATCCTCAGGCATGACTGAGGGCAGTGTTGGAGTGAACATCCCCATCCATCCCCTTCATTCCTGCCTTGTTCTGGTCCCTCAGTTCGGCTGGTACAGCTCTGTCTGGTTACTACATGAACCAGACTGGGAGCTAATCTGGTTTAAATCAGGACAAGAAAGCCCCTCTCTTCTGGTGGCTTTTTTTTTTTTTTTTTTTTACCATGGATTATTTCACAATCCAGCTCCTCCCGTGGTTGTACAAACATTTGCGTTGGGGTCACAGAGGCAGAGCAAGGGCAGGAACAGAGAATGCCACATGAACTGCTGCTGCTGAAATAAATACTCATGCAACTGCACCCGAGGCATTCTTGAAATTAACACCCAGGGTCTCAGAAAGTGTTACCACCTAGCATCCTCCATGAGTGACAAATGAGCAGAATCACAGATATTTCAGAGTAAGCTGAAAGAAGCTTTTATCACTGTAAGCAAACAATTTTACAATGGTTTGTAAATTTGCAATGTTCCTTTCCCAATCAGTACAGTAGATGAACAACACATTATATACTCATAAAATAAAACCTAGAGATAGGTTTGAATAACAATTTTAGCACTTTTTACAACCTGCTACAGGCACAAGTTATTTTTCTCCCCCAATTAGGTTTTAACACTGTCTTCGCTAAGGAGCTGTGCAAGTTCCCCCAAATTTAATACCAAAAGATAGTTTTCCAAGACATGGTTACTATATATTGTAAATACAAGAGTTCTTGGGCTTATGTGCAGCTTTCATTTCTGTATTACAAGCTGATTTACAAATATGGCTGACCAACCTTCTTCAGTGCTATTTTACCAGTGTCAGAACTCAGATGCTGAAACACTGAACACATGAGCTTGCTCCCAGTGAGGTCTTTGCCACCGAGTTCAACAACAATACTCTCCACCCGTAAATGACTTGGCCCCGGGTCACACAGAAAATCAATAACTGAGTCAGAAAAAGAACCTGCATCTCCGGGTGTTCAGTGTAATTTCTTCTGCACAGAAAGGCACTGCCAGAGAGGCGCAAGGCTCTGTCACAGGGTGCGTCCCAAGGACTCTGTTCAATTTGACAGGATGCTTAGTGAAAACCTAAGAAAACTCTCACTGTCTACTAAATTCTATAGGGTTTTGCTTAAGGAAAATTAAAGACATCTTTTTCCCAAGCTGTCTCATATACACGCATGACTATAAAACAAGCAACGCAAGCTTGCTTGCTCTTTGAAAGGCAGCAGCTGTGTTGTTCCAAAAATCCCTCCTGAATGTAAACATATTAGCACTGTATAAACAGCTTGATTTAATAAGAAATGCAATACAATATTCCCGCTTTGTCTTTAGGATCACGATGTTGATGGTGGCAATAATTCAAGGTGAATTATGGTATCTGCTTAAAAGAAAGAAAAAGAAAACTCTCCAGCTATAGCCATGAATTAATTTCTTCCTCTTAGCTGAAAATGAGAAATGGCTATAATTTAGTTCCCATTTAAAAGTTGCTGTTGGCTAAACTCTAAAATCTTAATTGCTTCTTAATATTCTCTGCTTATTTTTTCCCTTTGAAACCATAGTCTATAGGACTGTAGTGTTTAGATTAAAAATCAGAATGGAAAACAAACAGTGGAAGGTCACCACTCCTTCCTAAAATATGTTTTTTCCCTCCAAAATGACAGAACTTATTGCGTATGAAAGTATTTCAGTTGATTTCCCAGCTCTAGTCACCCTCCTGCACCTCTGTGAAAAAGAAAGTGACACTGACCCTGGGTTTACCCCTAAGTGTCAATACTCAGGACTTGTTCAATTTGCAACAGAATGTAGTGGAAGTTCTAGAAAAGACATGTTTCAAGCCATATTACGGCTCAGCATACTATAGGAACTCGCCTTGTTGCAAAAAAACCTGAAGTCACACTCAATCCTTAAATAGTTTGGAGGTCACTACCCAACACACTCTGCAGTTCTCGGAGCTCGCAGAAAAGGCTGTGAGAGTAACAGTGGCAAAGACTTAAGACAACCCAAGTCAAATTTTAAACTGACCTTGAAGAACTGCAGAAAGATCTCATGATAGTGAGTCTGGGTATAAAATCACAGATGAAAAACAAATGCCCAGAAATGCAAAAATAATGTGCTTGGGAAACTGTACCTCTCAATGCCCACATTTTAACAGGCTCTAGACAAGCTAGCAGTGCTCCAGTAAAGATCCTAAAATCCCAGTGAACAGTTCTCAAGAATACTCAGTGGTTGTCCTTACAGCACACAATTTCAGGAATCAGTATGTAAGGAAAGAAAGCAGAAAAAATACCATTGTGCCACTGCAGAAGCGAATGGTGAATCCATATGGTGAGTAAAACAAGGATCTGGTCTCCTCATCTTTTCTGTCTGCTAAGACTCAAATTCTCAACTAGATGCTAAAAGAAATCAGTTTCAAGCCCTAGAGGTCCTGGGAGCAACAGTCCCCTTCATCATACCCATGACAGCTCCAGGATCAGCCAGGCCAGCTTTTCCTCAAGAGGAATCAAAGATGCACAGAAGCAAAGTGAAAGTACAGCCACCCTTGTCCCTCCCGCCCAGGAAGCCCAACTGCCACCTGGCCCCCTCGGATGTCAAGGCTCCTGGTCACCCTGTGATTGAGCTCTCCTCATTTTTCTGGGATAAAAGGCAGCGCAATTTTTGCAGCTTCATTATGCTGACCTAGTTTATTTTCCACTCTACCAACTTAAAAATCACACATCCCTCTTTGCGCAGCAGTGCCATTAAAAGTACTGAATTCAGGAAAACTTTAGTAGAAAAGTAATTCAGAGCTGCTGCTTGCCTGCAAGTTCCCATCCCTTTTCATTACTGAGATGGCCACCATGTGAAAAAGATGGAAGTGACCCTTTCTCTTAAACATCAGTCATATTCTTTCACCATTTGTCCAAGATCCATGTGGAAAAGGGACTGAGAACAGCAAATTACCTCTGCAAATAAGGGAGTCTCGTTCAGAAACGGCACAGATCATTTCCAAATATATTCAATTACAAGGAGTCTCTAATGAACCCAACATGGAAGCTCAGCAGATAAAAAAAGGAAAAGCTTCATCAAACAATGACTGTTTCCTATCACTCTCCTGTTCAAATAAAGGGAACAGAAAATGAAGCTTCCTTATAGCAAGTCATCTTCACAAAACTTATTTCTTTGATGTATTATGGAATGAGCTACGAAGAGTCCAAACAGAGATAAATGCCTTGCCAGACCTTCACAAGAAACTTCCCTAACTCCTTATTTTGGTCCCTGGATAATAGGGCACTGATGCGAGGGAAACAAGCAGAAGGCTTCTCTCTGCTTCATTGTTCTGCTTATGTCACCTCTGGTCTCAAATCATCTAATTCCACAAATGCTCAGAAATGCGAAAGTGAAAATATCATTTGTTTTACCCTCAAAATGTATTGCCAAAGGGTAACTATGTCTCTTCTGCTTTTTCTAGTTCTCTGGGTTTTGTTTTGTAATGCTTTTTCTCACACCAAAACAAAGAACTGCTGTGCAAGAAAAGACCCTGTGGTCCAGCACGCCTGTCCCCTTGAGGGTTATCCTTTCATCAAGTGTTTCTCTGCTGTGCACTTCAATACTATGTTTCCCTTACTGAAATATCTGTCTCAAACTCGTTTTCATGCCATTTGCTTTGATGGTGTTATTTAGCAAATTATTCCATATGTTGTCCATTGCATTTTAAGCTAAGTATTTCTTCCTGAAAATCTGAATCACTGTTCCTTTCAAACTTCTAAATTAGACTCTGCAGTGTTTGAGAATCTCTTTTTTCCTTACTTTAAAACACTGACAGAGATAAACATTTTATTTTTTCCTAAAGAAAGGCAATCACACTGCAAAGGGCACATGAAATGCTGTGTTGCCGCTCCAGTGACATGGTTTGCACAATGTTGCTGTGGACAATCTGCGTTCTAGTTGCTTGCTGATTTATCCTAAAACACATCTTTACTTTTTTAATACACTCCCTGCATTTGTTAAAAATCCTCAGAAGTAAGAAGATAGATACACTTTATTTTGAAGCTAGTACACATGTGCTCTCAAGTTTGGTTATTGTTTCTCAATTTATAGCTTTGTATTTATCAAAAACCTTTGACAGCTACATGACATAATTTCCATTCTATATTAATTTTTAATCTCCCCTTTTTTAGTATCAATTTTTGGCAAAAAACCTGATCTACTGATCTCAAGGGTATTAATTAGAAACTCATAGTTTTACCAAACCCACTGATGAATGTTAACTGTTGATGCATGCTACGGAGAGCAGATAAGAAACAATTATTGTCCATACACAAAAATAACAAACTTAACTGGAAAAGAAATTTGGTTTCAGCTAAAGTCTTTGTTGACTTATCTTCCTTGATTTATCTGTGTGTTGGCTATTATGAAGCAAATAAAAATGTTATGAGGTGGATGGTTAGGAATTTTGAAGATATATTTAACTTTAATTAATATACCTTAATTTTACAAGAGTAAAATATTTCTACAACAGAAACTAATATTTATCCAAAGTTAGTCTCCAAGCCAGTTAGTCACTAAGCCAGTACTTCCCAACTTTAATATCTTCTCAAGGATGGTACTGTTACTCTTTGAGCACGTTAAACACTAATTTTGCAATTATTTCTCTTGATCCATTGGTGAAATTGCAAAGAAATGGAAATATTTTGCAAACAGTGAGAGGTACCAATATTCCTCTAGATAATAGCTCTTAGCATTGCATTTCAAAATGTTTTCTCTGCAGAAAAGCATTTTGTATCCACATGAGCCAAATATTACAAACCCCTCATTACAGTGCTTCAGCATATCCCATATCCTTCCAGGGCTTGACTGGTGCGAATGTGACCAAGTTTAGTCTTTCAAATGAAGAAAATACATATTGAAACACAGGACACTACAACGGGATCTTCAGAACCTTTTAATTTCAGCCTGTGTGCACATATCACTGCAATTTCATTCAGTGTCTTACTGCAAGGATGTTAATTATTTGCAAATAGTAATAGAAATGATTTTCATAAGGCTATTGTCATCTATTTATTAATTATTTCAAATGTTCTCAGCCTCAATAATTTGGCCAATTAATTGTCAGTGAAATGGGTACACTGAAAAATGGCTTGGTACTTTTTTAATTGATTCTGCAAATATAATGATCAATGGGTTGGTATTTCTCATCAAAGCTACTTTCCTGTGTCCCATCTAATAAAATAATTCCTAAATAGCTTGTATGTGACTAATCCCTGGTTAATTTTAGCTTCCAGACAAATGAGGTGTCTTTGGGTTCTGGTTCTGACTTTAGCAGGTGCTGCAGGTTTTAATTTACCCTAAATCAAATGGAGACGGATTTGTTGATGCTAATCCTAGTCTCCACCACTGAAGCAATGTCCACTGGTGTGAGGCAATCTTGACTCTCAAGACCTTGCAGGCTACACTTCTGAACACCTCACCAGTGCTAAAGAACTCTGACTGAGAGCAACCCTACGGAATGTGGAACAAGCTAAGTCCCCCTACTGGAAGTACAGTCAAAGGAAGGAAAGAATTGCTTAAGATTACACAGGAGGTTTGTGGTAAAGACACCCATGGAACCAAGGCCAGTCTCACTGGGCTTTTCTGCCACAACAACTTTTCCTGAAGGCCAAGAAAAAGATAACTTTTTATAGCTACTTTGGAGGGACTAATTGTGAAAATATTGGTCATCATTGCTGTTGGCTCTACCATTACTAGAGCCCTACCAGGCCCATTTTCATCACACAAAAATCAATATTTAAGGCAGCTGAACAGTTAGTCAACAAAGCTGTTCTAGCAGAACTCCAGAGAGTTATCTAATGCATCTATCACCATAACTTCTAATAAAATAAAAAACACAGGGCCACATTAAAAACAGCACCTGAAATGTGTTTTAAATCATAATCAGTTTCCAGTGATAAGGAAACAGGCTCACCTCCAGTAGACAAGCACAGCGATGAGGAGAATGAGGCACACGAAGGTCAGTGCTGAGACCACAATGAGTGGGATGATCCATTCCATCTTACCGGGAGAAGGTCTCGTGGCCATGCTGGAGCTGTTCTTGCCAGCTGTGTGTTAAACAAATAACAAAACCAGTTACTGGATGGAAAAAAGAATTACTGTATGGAAAACCGTGTAAACAAAACAAATAGCTTATCCATTTTACATGGTATGAGTAAACAGAGCAGAGATCCTCTAACTGCAGGGTGGGACTCCATTTGTCTTCAGTCTGAGACATGAGAGCACAGAAGTATGGTGTTTATTGCCACATATGGCTTGGATTTTACTACTGCCTGTAATTACGGTCTCATAGACACTTCTAGGACTCTTTTGTGCAAGCACCTATTATCAGATGTGGAGTACCCCACTGAGCCATTTCACCACGGTAAGTAAGTAAACGCTGTGCTCCGTCATCAGTGTTTGCAGATAAATGCACTCTGTTTCTCAATACTACAGGACAGCCCTGTTTGCAAAGCTCAGTGTAATACTTTGCTTCAGAAATAAATTTCTTGGTAACTATCTTAAAATAAAAAATCCTCAACATGTTGGGTGTCATGTCACATCATTTGCAGAATTGTCACAATCTGGTGGGTTACTGCATACGAAAGCACTTTTTAGCATATGGATTGTCAAGATGGGTGGATGAATGAATGAATAGGATGTGTTGTAACCGACAGAAGAAATCATTATGCCACAGCTTTTGAACGAAATTAAAGTTCGTCAATATCCTGAGATCTGGCCGAGTAACTCTGCTTCACTTTTTGCATGACATCTCATTAAAATGATTGTATCATATAGAAGATGAATATCTAGAGTTTCTGCAAGTGGAGCCAATGAGCATAGACACTGTACCAATGTATTTCAAAAGACACCTAATTTGTGCAAATTCGTGTAGACTTGAAGAATAAACTGTTTTAGACAGAATGATAGAAGAAAAATACAGCAGCGGATTCTCTATCTTATTCATGTTTCCTAACAAACAGGCAGTATCTGATCAATACCTGCCAACAGGACATAATGGAAAAGGATTAGTATAAACAGCTTCAGATTTTGAGGATTGAAACATGCACACTTGACTTCTACTTTTAGCCCATGTGAGTCTTTCCTTACCAACACGATTCCTTGCCCTTGTTCAGTATTGCATTATCATATCTTCTGAAACTGCTGCAAATCCTACCAGAAGAACCTAATTGCCTTTTCACCATAGGCAGGCAAAACACAGATAATTGGAAGTCACCAGATGTCACATAATATGAAGTCATACTCTATTTTAATAGCATTTAGATTATACTCCTCGGTAGGCAGGAGTAAAATTCAACTAACGTGGAAGTAAAGGTTAATTGTAAATGCTTTTGCCTGACTGCTGAAAACAGACCAAGGCTGCAGGCTGCTGCAAGCCCAGCAAGAAATCTTTCTAGTTTTAGGAACTAGGCTGATAGAGGTAATGCCCTTTAGCAAGCAGCCTAAATGAGGTGCTAATAAGAGGGGTGTTTAGGGGAACTGAATGTGCACTTTGATTGAACATCTCTGATTTCCTTGACTAAGAAGAGTAAGGAAAAAAAAACCAACCCCAAAATTAAAGCTTATTCTCTGTATTTGCCAAACTTACAGAATCATAAGTCTTGAGGCATCAGTTTTTACCAGTGCATTTCAAATCATTTATCAGCATGGGAAAAGTAAGCCTGTGAAATAAGTCTAATCAGAATGGTAAAAGGGACAAAGCAAAAAAAAACCACGTGATGGAATAAAACTTCATAGGAGAGCCAAGTAGTCCCACCACCTTACATCCATTAGGGTGTTGCTTCAGTTCTCTCCAAGGACAGTACTCTGTTTAGTTTCACCTCCACATCTTTCAACACAAAAACATATGTTTCTGTTTGCATGGGAAGAAAATTAAATTCCATTGTAAGCACAGCATGGGCTGGAGTCCCAGTGCACACTATTAAATTCTGCAGTGCTCACGATGCTCCTCTTACTCAGTCTGTTGGGGAGAACACACTTATCTGCCCCTGCCAACTCCCACTACCACAGATGTGAGGATAAGAAAGTGCTCAATATGCTGAGTGCCAGAATAGCAAATGCCATTCCTGCACGCTGATGGCTGGCCATGAAATTCAAGTTGGGAATGCCCAAGCAATGATGTGCTTCAGAAAAAAAGACACAGCTCCTGTGCTGGCTTTGAAGAAAAAGTCTTAGGTGTTTTCCACTGCTTAAATAAGAGAGAGCTTAAACAAACAGCATATCCTTGTAATGGTGCCCACCACAAGCTGTACTTGGTGGTGGCAAGCTTAAAAAATGGACTAGGAAACTCCATTTTTGCTAAGAAATGTAAACAGTTTCCAGTGGCATATGCCTTCGTTGAATTAATTCAGTTTGCCTTTTACTGGCTTGGAATTCATCCCAGTAGGAAGGAATAAAAATTATTACAGCATATCTGTTTCAGGAGGTCCCACATGATACAAGCCCTGGCACTGCTAAATCTACTCCCGCGTCTGGAAAAATCCGTAACGTTTGTGAACCACCCATTCAGCACTTCCACCCAGGCACTGGATGGATGAGCCCTGGCACAGGGAGTACTGGATGATGTCAGGCAGCAAGGGAAGCTCTGGCAGTGCAACTCTTGCACAAAGGTCAAGGTAAGACAGAGGCTTCTACCGCTTGTGAAATGTACTTTTTTCCTGCGGATTCTTGGTAATTGGTTCCTGAGAAAAGAAACATGTTTATTTCCCTTAAGTAACACTGCTTGCTATAATAAGCAACCATAGCTGTACTATATAACCTATCTACTTTTATCATTCCTCATCATTGCACAAACTGCCAGGACAAAGTTCTGTTTGTTGTACCATTACAGATACCATTAACCAAAGAAAAGCCCTGCTGCTGAACTGCCTCAGACCACACGGCCTCTTAAAAGACAGTCAACTTGCTCATCTTTCCTTTGAATAAATGAAGTTATGGACTTATACAAAGGTATTAAATAATTCTGAAAAATAGTATTTGCCACATTATTAAAAGATGAAAGGGCAAAACCATGTTTTTTTAAAAATATATTACATTTGATACAAGCTCATGTCATTGTGCAGCTATTTTTTTCCTATTTCTTTAAATGCATTCCTGCAATGCTCACAATTACAGGCTGTGCACAGCTAAACATGGCTTTTCACTGCTGTGTAAACAGATGCCAATCATATTTACTCTTATATCTGAAATTCATAATTTGCAGACATGAAATAACTCAATTATTTTATTTTCAAGCCATTCTGCTGTTTCCTCCTGTAAACTGCAATGTGAATCTCTGAAGATATTTAAAAGCTGTCTGGGCACAATCCTGAGTAACGTGCTCCCTTCTTGAGCAGTGAGGCTGGACTAGCTGACTTCAGTGGTCCCTCCCAACCTTATCCATTCTGTGATCCTGTGTGAAAATGGCTCAAGTGCTACACGAAAACACAGCTTAATAATCCTCTCTGCGTATGGGGAAGAAAGAATTACACAGATGTTTAATTATCTTAATGAGGTTATTCCCAAAAGGCGTTTGTAACCTCAGACCTGGCAAAGACTGCTCTAAAACCCAATTCAGTCTCTGTTAAAGGCATACACCAGGCTTGAAATTTAACCCTGCACATCATCTCTGCCTCTACAAAGCCCCCTCATGGGAGGAACTCAGAAGAAGTGGGTGAGCACTGAGGGATGGAGGACCTGGCTGAAATTTGGATGAAGAGCCAAACTCATGCTTCTGTTCTGAGTCCCAGCTCACCACTCAGGCAAAAGTCCCAACTGGACAGCTGTTCCTTTGCCCACAACAGCCTAGTCGTTATCTTCTGTCAAAAACAAAGGATCTGTTTAACTGTCTGGCACAATCAACCAAAATTCTGTGGGGTTGTATCTTCTCTAGCCTGGTGAAACTGAATCATCCATGTTTTCATTTTTTTCCCTTGCTTTTTTAATTATTTTCTTTTCTCTCCCCCTCTGCCCGTAGAATATCATTCTAATTGCTGTTTTTCTAATTTTCAGGTTTCAGAGTCACGGACAATGCTGAGCAGCTGTGTGTGTAACAGTTGCAGATCAAAGGTACAATTAGTCTAATGTGGGCACCAAAACAGAGTAAAAGGATGATCAGGAAAATGAAAGAGGAGAATGCAAGCAAGCATTCGGTGACAGAAGAAAATCATCAGCCTTGGCTGGTACCACCAGACAAGAAGAGGCCAATGCCATTTGGAAAATAATGACATGGCCTCAGGAGAGGTGTGTGTATGTGCGTGTGAAATAAGCACTAAAAGAAAATGAGCCTTGCTGTACTAATTGGCCTTGCACTTTCCCTGTAATTTCTCATGAGTTCCCTGTTCTCCTCTAATCATCCACACTCATGAGTACTTCCCCATTCAGTTATCTCCTTACAACTGCTAATTTGATGCTATATAATTAATTTTACAAGTGTACATTGTTATGAAACAATTTTCTGCTCTTTAAAATGATTAAACTTCCTACTCACAAAAACAGTTTTGAAACCTTGACAGCTTTTTAAAACCTGCTTTCTGGGAGAAAAAAATGCACCCAAAAATGTTTCTGCCCTAACAATGAGACACAGTAAACTGCAAGGGTGCTTTTTGCTCACTTTGGACATGGTCTCAACACTCTTAACTGTCCTGATGCTCAAAAACCCTTTCAGACACTTCTGGCAATGCCTTTTTGGCTTCACTTGTCTTGATTTCAGGTTTACCTTGTTATGGAAAACCTTTAAGGCCATTTCTCATAGACAAGGTCTTGCTATGGCTGCAGTTTCACTGCACTCAATTGGCATGAGGGAGGTCAGGTCTGTCTGTATGAACTGAAATTTTCCATACTACTCTGGAAAACAATTAAGCTGAATCAACTAGTCTTAGGCTTTGTGCTAGCCTAATTCACCAGCCCGTGTCTTTGGTAACCTAGATCGAGCCTGGAAGAAAGCTCTTTCTCCCGCATTCCCAAGTGTCTTCTCACAGGGGCAGCACTCCCAACAGGCCAGGCAGGCCTTATTTGGACACATTTAGTAAAATATTTGGGCAAATTCCAGGCTAGTTAGATCTCATCTATCAAAGCCTGGTGGCTCAAGATAAAAAGAGAAGAAGGACTTGTCTGAAGAGACTTTGAAGGACAAGGTTCTCACACATGGTACAAAGAGATTCAGACTGAGAGACTCCATTCCAAAGCCAGTAAGAAACACCTCAAAATGTTCTCACTAAAAATTAGCCTTTTCCAAAGTCTGGACAGGGACTCACCAGGTTTATGACCAACCTAAATTTTTCCACCTGGAGGTCATGAATAGGGAATGAGCTCCTACTTCAAGAAACTGGTACAAATGGGTCCTTCTTCATCTCTGAATAGTCATTCCCAGCCCTTTTGCTGTTGAGTGTCCT
The DNA here is from genome assembly GCF_003031625.1 of Empidonax traillii. Taxonomy (NCBI): domain Eukaryota; kingdom Metazoa; phylum Chordata; class Aves; order Passeriformes; family Tyrannidae; genus Empidonax; species Empidonax traillii. The sequence goes on along the minus strand of NW_020955297.1, from coordinate 2,193,961 downwards.
TTTCAGAACACTGAGGGATGTGGGAGAGGCTTGTCTGAGAAGCTGAAAAAATGGCGCAGTTCCTTCTCCTCATCTTGGGCAGGTCACCAGAGGTTTAACTATGATTTAACTAAGGTTAATTTGCAATAAACAGGCAACTCTCACTTATCTTTTTCCCCATCTAACATGTGCTGATTGTTTCAGATATAGTTTCCTACACATGCAAGCCACTTTTTTAAGACGCAGTGATCATAATAAGTTATCCTTCCTCCATATATAGGTACAGAAAACCTAATTTGCAGGGTACTTTTAAAACTGATTGTCTTTGTTGTAGTCTTCAGGCACAGGTGAGTTCAAGCCATCAAGCCTGGAAGTGAGCAGAGCTCTAAAAGAGGCTGTCTAGTAGGAGGCAAAGCTGTACTGGACCACTTTCAACAATAGTTCTCTGCATGCTAAAAAGAGACAGACTAAGGGGATACAATTCACAATAACTAGTATTTCTTAGCAATATTAAAAATATTTCCCCATCTCATTGATTTTAGTATTTTTATCTTATCTTCACTATGGAATTATTAGCAATCTCTTTGTCACAAGCTAAGAATTAAGGCCAACTACTCATCTTTTTTCCAATTTTTTAGGTTGAGAACAAGCCATGAGATCCTTTCTAGGTCTTATATAAGAGACATTGTACTTGGGCCATACAAGAAACTGGCACATGAGAAATAGGGAAGCCAAATGCAGGAAGAACTATTTCAGAAGCAGGTTTATCCATGCAGATTGAATTGTTGGGCTTTGAACCTAACTGGTGCTGAATGCTTACTCCTAATATTGAAAAGTTCCCTCTTTCCTGACAGAAAGGTGATTCGGGCAAGTGGCACATTGAAAGCTTCCTGACAGGCATCTCAGACCACGTTCAGTGGGAGCACTGAATTTTGAAGATTTCCAGTTGAGAAGTAAGAAAAAGAGCATTGTTTAAAAAAAAAAATCAGCACAATTTGGGTGCAAGTTTCTTGTCTTCTGTATTGTTAATCTGATCTCTAACAGAACAGTTATGATTCACAGCGTTAGAGTCAGGTCAGCATTTCTGTAACAAATGTTATTAAAGATTGGATTAAGCTTTGTTTTTTAAATTGGTTCCGAGCTATAACTGAGTGCACAATGTCTGCATTTTTGTGTTTATCAGTGTAGGAAAAAATAAATATGCAAGGTTTTTTCACAGTACTCTAGAGCAGCTTTGATGGAAAAAAGAAAATTACAAAACACTCCAAGATTACCAAACTAAACAATAACAGTAAAAAAACCCACCCCGAACAAAAAAAGTGCACTATCTCATAAATGCTGTGGTAATACACATAATCACTCATATAAACTTGTCACCATATCTAAATCCCAGTATTTACTCTGCAAATAAATCCACACATGTGTACTCCATTTGCTCCTCACAGTTTTCCTCACCAGCGCTTGGAGCTCTCTGAACAGAAACACATGTGGACATTCCACGCATTGGTAGCACCATGAGATACCTGTTTGCATAGGCCTGTGCAGCAAACCCAGACCACACCGGGCTTGTTGCACATGCAGATCACCCAGGCAGGCTTCCAAAAGGTTGTATTTGCTGAGTACTGTGGAGTTGGTACACACACCCAGAGCTGATGTGCACAAGAGCACTGGCAATTCTCATCAGGACAAACAGACAATATGAGAACACTGCCTGACTAAGATTTTTCCTTCCCACAGGAAAAAAAAATAAAAGAACTCCAGTGCAGAAGGTGCCTTGTTTTGGAAGATCAGAGCATATAGGTTTTGTGGTGAGAAATAAAGCAGCAATGTTCCCATATTTGGGAGAATATCTCAAAGCCCAATCAGGGAGAATCCTGCAGATAAAATAAATTAGTTTGCAGCATATATAGCAAACTTCCTATGAAACACCAGTTTGGCACAGCAGCCGCTCTTCCAAATTAATTTCACAGCTATGGTTCACTGCATTCCTCTCTCTTTTTCTTTTAAACAAAATTCTTGACGCAGCACATTGGGGGTTAACATTTTTGCAAATTTTCTCTTGTAGTAAGTAAAAAGGACCGTGAATCTGTCCAAATAAAAGAAAATTATGTTCATTTCCCCTCTGCTACCCACCAGTAACAATCTGTGGATTGGGTCCTCTAACAATCTACCCATTGGATGAAGTCAGGCACCACAAAAATGTTTTACCTCCTGGAAATCAGTAAGGAATTTGGATTGTGTCATTTTCCAACACTCTTACGCTGGTAAGACCAGTTCTCCCTGGAAGTCACTCACCTGGATTAATGGTGATGAATTTGTTATCTGAGGGGTATTCCTCTGGAAACCTGTCCTCCTTTGGAGGAGGTTTTCTTGTAGTCTCTGGTCTTCTTGGGATCTTGCCCAGGTACAGTTCATCGGTGAACGCTGGTGGCACTTGGGTGGAAGGGAGCGGCTGGGGCTGAGTGTCGGCTTCATCCAAGCTCTCCTCCTCGGGACCTCCAGCCGCGGGGGCAACGTTTTGGTTTGGCTCTTCACCCGATATGGTTTTATTTCCTTCTTCCTCGGCAGTCCGGTTGGGGGAGGCCACGGCCACGCCGGGCTCTGTGCTATTGCGCGCCTCCCCGGCTGCCGTCGCCCTGTTTCTCTCCTTCTTCTCAGCATCCTTCTCTTCCTCTTCCTCGTGCTCCCGCTCCCCGTCCTCACTTTCACTCTTTTCATCCTTCTCCCCCTGCTCAGCTCCCTCGCCATCCTTGGTCAGTGCCGAGTCCCGCTCTGGCCCCGGGGAGGCGGCAGCGGCCTCGGTTGTGGCCACCACGGGCCGTCCTGCCTGTTTGCTGGGGGCGGCCGCCGTGGGCAGCCGGGTGGGCCAGACGCTGCTGGGGAAGGAGGAGATGCCACCACCGCTGAAGCCCAGCCCTGCCAGCAAGGTGCTGGTCACCACTGAGGCCACGGTGGCCTGGCTGCCACTGGAGGAAGGCCCCATCCCTGTGGCCATGGACACGAAGGAGAAAGGGAGCCCCGAGGAGGTCCAGGTGGAGGAGCCGGAGCTGATGGGAGCCATGTCGGCTGAGGAGGCAGGAGATGCCGTGGGCTTGAGAAGATCACCGGCAGCAGAAGGGAAGAAAACACAGCAGAGATCATCAGCAGGGCCCAACATGCTACCTGGGGTCGTTTTTCTTTTGCTTTTCCCTCCCTTTCCACACATGTGCCATTCTGGTTGCTGTTCTCTTAAAGCCAGACTCCCACCAGCTGGATGCAGGGCTGAGCCAGGACAGGACAAGCCACAGAGCTACCAGCAAGCCACAAAGGGAAGAAACCTCCCTGAATTCACCCCACCATCATCTAAACCCTCTTTATCCTTATCTTTATTTTACATCGGGACCTTCTCCACCCACGTCACCGCTGACTTGTGAGTAACGTTTCCTCTCAGGGGTGAGGAGAATGTAAAGGAGTTTAATGAGTTTAGCTGCATTACTCACAGTGCTTTAATCCTCAGAATACAGAAGTTTAAAAATACAGTGTTACATAAGGACTGTCTCAAAATAATGGCTGTGCTGCCAACGCGAGCATCCGTGGCTGGTGGGTCTGTTCTGACAAGGAACCCTGGCTCTTCCCACACACATTGTGAGGCCCTCAAATGGTACTATTTTTATTTCATTAATTTACCCATCAGCATTATTCCTCTAAGGACTGGTGCTGCAGGGAGATATCACTCTCATTAGAAAAGACCGGCAGCACGGCCAGCTGGGCAGTCATGAAACACTTGGAGAGCATCAGGAGCCCTTCAGCAAGCCACCACTACCTCTGCCAGGACCACCAGGCTGCAGCACTCATGTACAGACTCGGTTTTCTACAACCACAATCCTCCCTGGCCACCACCAGTGACCCAAAGCTAGGCCTGCCACTGTCCACTTCTCCCAGGGAGCTTAGAGGAAGCAGGGAATGAGCTATGGACTTTGCATCCTCTGCATCCTGCCACTGTTATTCGAATGTCAACCCACTGCACACATGCTTGCATGCAGGTTTCTGTGCACACGTGAAATCTACTGGAAATAAAAACCTTTGGTATATACATAAAGATCTAAACCTTGGTCTGTAATATATAAGGAACCAGTCATTCCCCTTCCTGAATGTGGAAAAAGACACTGAAGAGTCTGACACTGAATTGACTAAAGATGAGGAATAATTTTGTGGAAGAGCTGAGCCAGCAGTTCTGCCTGGACAACCTGACCACCCTCTCTGATTTAGTGGAAAATGTCTCACAGAATTCCCGATGGGGAGGACCATTAGCTGGAAAGGTACACACCAGGTGAGTACAAACAAGGGTTAAATAGGTGCTACTGAACATTTTTTTAAAAAGTAAAATGTTAATTTTTGAAACTGAAACGTATAACTTCACAGTATTTCTGCATCTCTCTGCAATTCCCAGGTTCAGTTGGGCCATGTAATTGAAATGCTGCAGCAAACCAAGAAAGGCTGCTTTCTCACGTTATTTTTGACCAGCTGCAATCACAGAGAACCTGAGATCTCAGATGAAAAGCCGTGCTTTAGAGATTTCAAGCCAAAACTTTAAATAAGCATCTAAACTTTCAGATACTTATCGATGTGAATCCCTGCGGCACTGTGAGATTTGCTTTCCACTGGCATGAACAGCCTCAAAGCTGGACTGAGTATTAAAATTTGACAGCCGATTTTATATGTCTAGAATACCTCTATACATCATTAAACAAACATTAATCATTCAAATGCAAGCTTTGTATGTGTTATTTGCTTACTAGGGAGCATATCAAACTGGAACAGAATAAAACCAGAAGCAATGAATGTACTTAGAGTAAGTTCAGTAGAGTGAATCCAGCCCATAAATTTGATGGAATAATTCAGTACACTAAACGCCAAAAAGTTCAGGTTATGGACAGTTTATGTTAAATAAACTAATAAGATGCTTTCAAAATGGAAACAGTGTATTTCTGTTTTACTGCAAATATACCAGCATTTCTGATTCTGGAACACAAAAGTTGGCTCCAGTGACTTACGAATTAAAATTCAAACAAAGAGATTGTTGAGGCTTTATTCACATCATAACAGGTATCCTTAGAGCAGGGGAAGCGTAAAGATGATGCGTGTGAGGCCTTATTCCTGGTGCATACACTTCTGGTCACAGAGTTAATAAAAGAACTTCAATTTATTTCCACAGTCATAGTTAAGATTACAAATTCCCTCTAAATGGGTTGAACATAGATTTGGGAAGATTTTTTTAACACTCGATTCTTCCATAGTCAAAGCCTCTCAGAGCATGAAGCTACAAAACCAAACTCCTTCCAATATTTCACATTGGAAATATATTGTCTGTTATAAATCCTTCTGCGGTGGGTCTGAACACCCCCCTCCCCAGGAGAGCTGGGTCCTGCCGCAGATTTCCAACACCGTGCTGCCACCTGGTGGGAATGTCCCCAAATCCCAGCTCCCCAAATCCATGACTTACCACTCCTGTCTTCACAATTCTGGTCCCCTCGAAAATTCGAGTGGTGTTAGCTGAGGGAGGAAGAAGAGCAGTGTGTCAGTGGGTTGGGAAGGGAGGCAGCAATACAACTGCTGAGCAATTGCTGAACATGCTGCTACAAAACACAGATGAAGGTCTCAGTTTGGAGCAAGAGCAACTCAGCTCGCTTGGCATTACTCACCTTACTTTGTACATGTGCCTAAAGACTTGTTTGACTTTAATTACTTAGGCCCAGTAATGCCAGTTTAAGTGCACTGTCAGAAAACACACTCTCTCCTTCAATCTCAAACTGGATGAAACATCCTGGCTCACACAGGAAGAGAGTAGCTGATGATAATAGTTTTTCCTGTCCTTATCATTATTTATGGCTATATATCTCAACTACATCCATAATCAAGCTCTGAATAATGTTTTGAAAGCTCAAATGGATTAATTTTCTAGGTTAGATCTTGGGTACAGATAGAGATTAGAACAGCAGATCCTTTTTGGAGACACGTGGAAGGAATCACATCATATACTCCCACTGCAGATGTGTGAATCACTTCCACTGCTTTGAACACTGGGCTAGAGTGCCCCAAAAACATCCAATAAAGCTGTCAATAATGACTTACTCCTAACTGTGATTAAACAGGTATCATGGTCAAATTCCAAAGAATTTTTCCATTCTGTCATCTGCTGAAAGAGGTCATAATCAGCAAAATACCAGTTTCTGACTTCTGCCTGTCACTTACAGTCAAATCCAAAATACTGTGTTGAGGTACTAAGAACAGAGAGCTACATATGAGACGTGGGTTGGATAGGACACTTCTTGTCTGACCCCTGCTGTCCCTGCAATGCTGATAACACTGTGGGCAGGGCACCACCACAGAAGTAAACTGTGTCCACAGATTGATATCCTTCAGATACTACATGCTAACAGAGTAGGATTACCTTACAGAAAAACGTTTTTATTATTTTGTTCCCTACACAGCATCAGATCCAAGTGACAGCTCCTTTCTTCATCTTAAAGATTTAAATTTTTAACTCTCTGCTTGTTTCATTCTTCCACTGCCCATTACAGGATTTACGTATCCATAAGCTGGAGTGGGAGGGAATGCTCTCAGTAGAGGCAAATTTTGCCCTACTTAATAAAAAACGTAGTAGTAAATTCCCAGGAAGGAGCAAAACTTCAGCACTTAAAAAAAGCTTTAAAAACTTCAAATTCTTCTACCAAATCTCAGCACTACCAGATTTCTCCAATAAACTTAAAAGGAAATTCATGACAAAGGACAGCTTAGCATCTAGTACTTTTGATTTCCTTTAAATATGTATGTTTTGGAAATCACTGAGGTTGTATGCATGGTAAAACCTGAATGTCTCCACGTGTGGTTGTCAAGGTAGGACTGATCTCCTTTCCTCTTTACATAAAACAGACACCGATCAGACCCACATTCTGCTATAGCTGTGCCTCTGATGTATAAGCAGTCTCTGACGAATTTGCTTGAAAAAACTAGTACCAAGAAAAGCTCTGAATTCTCCTAAAACCTGACAAACCCTGCCAGCAGAGAGGTGCAGAGAAACCCTCATCACTAGAAATGAGATTCAGATCAAGTCACTGGTCACAATCTGAAATTAGTATTGTCTACATGCACTCAAACATCTCCTGAAATCATTTCACACCATATTGCACTGTGAAAATATGAAACAAACAATTGTTTAATATAAAAATAGGTATGTGGTTTTGTTACCTTGAAAGAGCATAGTCTGGCTAAAGTCACTACGCATTTCATTTCGGCAAACTGCTTGAACTCTGAACAGATAAAGGATGTCAGGTGAGACATGGCTAATGATGGCCTTCTGTTTAAAAAAAATAGATATTATTCAGTTTTTTACCCCCACAGTACTGTCCACGATCAGTTTGAAATATATAAAGCATTGTGCTAACACAGGACATTTATGCCACGTAAGACAAACTGTACTTCTAAACAGAAATATTCACTGGTCCCCTGGAAGAGGGCAAGGCCCAAGGCCAAAGGGATGCACCCAGACTCTGCCCAAGAGAAAGAAATGAACATGTGCCACACCTATTCTGATGACAGTCTTCATGCCTGAAAGTTTCTGCTTTCCTCAGAAAAAACTAAAGTTCAAGTCATTCAACCTTACAGGAACTAAAATAAGATTTTTATAGGTGGAGATCCATGTCCCAAAATGTATGTCCAAAGATGGGATAACCCCAGAAAAGTCACTGTATGTTCAAACTAACTTTATTTTGCAACAAACTGGCTATGGCAATTTGATGCTGGTGTGATGATGGCTCAGCACCCTGGGTTGGGATATCCCTGCTTACTCCTAGACCTGAGAGACTGCTCTGATGCTTTCCAGAAACTCTTTTGTATTGCCTTAGTTCACAATCACATCAGTTCACACAGCAGTTGTGTGGGCCACTGGAAATACCTGTGATGTCTTTAGCTAAACACTGCCTAGCTCTGATTTAAGATGGGACAGCCCAGCTGTATCTTCCAGAAAACAAATTTGGACTTTCCTCTGAAAAAGGGTTTCCTTCTTCTCTTGCCCCTAAAATGGACTGAGCTGTCATTGCTTTCTTAACCTCCAAGCTCTGCAGAACAGCACAGAGTCTCAGTGTAATTTATTTCCAAACTATCACTCCACCACATCCCCTGCACTTTTAATTATTTCTTTTACATAAAACAAGATGCTTTCATGGTGCAAACCTCATTTTTGCTGATTAAGGCTTTCCTCCTTATACCTGATTAAAAAAAATCTCCCTTAAGAGTGTGAAATTATGGCAAGAGAGAGGTTACAATACATCATAACCTTGGGTGCCTTTCAATAGGTTCCTTTCTGATTTTGTGAGGCAGATCGTTCCCTAATGTGACCCAGATAACAATGTCTAGTGGGGAAATTGAAAATATAAATGGAAATGAAGTAAAAGAATCTTCATCTAAGGGAATAAGAGAAGTATTATTGTATAACTGATTGAATGGGCCCAGAGGACTGTGTATTTGAAAAAAAAATGGTAACAGTCATTAGGAATAACACTGTGCTGCTGCATTTTTCATGTGCATATACAATTACTGATTTCATTATTCTAGAGGCTTTCTTTGATTAACAATAAATGGAGGCCTTTCAAACCTGAATATGTCACTTTGATTTTATATGCAGAGAATGTTAAGGACCAGTACAATACTTGCTTCCACTTAGACAAGAATGACAAGCAGATGAAATCCTAAATGGAGGAGATAGAGCAGTGTTTCCATCTGTGCTGGAACTGTCTTGCTCTTCCCTCTTTTTCTCACACTGCCAGATGCAGGCAGTGCTTGTACAAGGCCACTCCACAATAATCTTCTAGCCCTGACTGTGCACTCCTGCCTCTGGCAGCCCTTACTTCCAGAAAACTGCTCCAGAGGCTGCAAGGGGCTGTTTACAGTGAAAAGCCTGAGCTCAGGAACAGATTTTGGGGGGGATTGGACTTTTAATGAGAAAATCTGTAATAGTCAGAGGCTGAACATTTCCTGAGCCAGCTGCTTCTCAGCAATAGTTTATGAAAAAGTGCCTGCAGATTTAGTCCTTTATGCACTCACATAAACTATAAATTCACACTCCAGTGTTTGGGGTAGCCTGTTTGGCAGCATTCAACTAATGCTGAACATTTAAGTAGCAGTTCATCACAAGTCAAACCCTAGCCTGTCTATAAGGCAACAACTGCTTTCCTCCTCTACCTCCTTCTACCACGAAAATAACAATGTAAGGATAGCTTGATACAAATGTCTGGGTTTGATGCTGTGCTTTTACCAGGTCCTTGTCACTGTCCTTAGTGAAAGTCTTCTCCTTTTCATCTTCATTTTTAGCCCAGCTATATGAGATCATATAGTTCATGATCGGAGGGTGGTAGATGGTTTCTGGTTGGTTCCAGGTTACCAGTAACGCCGTCCTGTTCACAGGCTGCACTTTCATGTTGACTGGAGGAGTGCTGCAAGCTGAAACACAGAAAGAAAAAAGATGAAACTCTCCTAAATAACCAAGAGAAAACAAACAGGAAGAACTGTGCCTCGCTCTAAAAGTCAGGTTTTTTTCTTTAATGCCCTTGCCTACAGTAACAGCTTAGAGTGCAATCCACTGAGACCAATGGGATTTAATACCACCTGCAGCTGCTTTCTGCTCTCCTGAGTAAAGTGAGTGAGAGAATCCATTCTCTGCAGGCAGTCTGCTTAGTTCTCGACTTATTTTCAGTCCTGACATCGTACATACACTTTGACTTTGTGACTTAAGAGCTCTACACCGGAACATTAAGAAGTCCAGTCGACCCGATCCACAGCTCCCCTCATCCACGCCCTCCTGCTGTAAGGGGTTAATACCCCAGAGTACTCTGCTGGCCCTGGAAAGAGTTGAAACCTCTTGAAATGTAACACTATTGGGTCAGTAAGTATTTTCTTCTTAACCTAGTACATTTTTACATATGACAGAAATTATTTTACACTCCTCTTCCTATGCATTTTCCTTCAGAGATGCTCACCCGTTTGCCAGTAGTGTATTGCTAGCACAGCAAAGATGGTTCTTGACGGCCTTGGGCCCCCAGCCAGCCTCCAAACTCTGCCTTCCTAACCCTGCCTGTAGCATGGAGGCACAAGTCATTTCTCACCCACACTCAAGTGAATGGAGACATCAACATAGGAACAGCTTAACCAGGGTTAAAAACACAGCCTCTGCTTGCAGCAGCACCAAACCCCAAACTTCTGCTGGGGAGACCAAGCCCAGGTGCAAACCCAACCCATCCACTCAAGGAGTGGGGTGTGTACAGCCCTCTCACAGCTGCTGAAACAAAAACACTTTTCAAGGTGTTGCCTTGGAAGGGGCTGGGTGGGGATGCACGACACTAGATGGCACTCACATGCTATGGGAAAAATACATCATCCCTTCCCAGCTATAAAGAGTTGAGATTTTTTTTTTCCCAAGCTTTAAAAATCATGTTTAAAATACCCAATTCAGGGCAGATTCTCACATTCTCTTTCCCAATATAAACTCTGAACCAAGAAAAATCACTTGCAATGATACCTAAGCACATGTGCCATGGCAAAGGAGACGATCTCTTCTGCCAGGGAAAGGCAAAGTGTCACCCAGCCCATCAGGCTGACACTGTTTGCAGAATTATTTTTCCCAATGCGACTTTTCCATTTAAAGCCAACACACTGAGCTTGTTTGCACTCTGCAGGTATGTGGCTGTGTGTATACTTGGCCATTATTCCACTTCTAAAGAGTCCTGGCAGCACTGAAGGGGAAAAATGTCTATTCCTGTGTCTGGACATGCAGGTTGGTCATGCAGCTCTGCTGTTACACTACTGAAAAAGCTACAGTTCTTAAATAAAAATGATTAAATGCTTTGAGCACCAATACTACCAGTACAATAGAAAAATATCTGTGAAATGCATTTGTGCACTTGTATAGCTCACATTTGTAGCCAACCTGAACAAGACAATGAAAATTGCAGAAATACTCTTTGGGAAGGAAAGATCTTTGAATGTTTACTCTTGCCATGAGGGGTGACAATCCTGCAGTTTTGCAGTAGATGCTTCTGCTCAACTGAGAAGGATGATCCAGCAAAGCAAACAAGCCCTACAGTACCTCAAACTGTTGAGAAAGCCTTTGTGAGTTTCTATTTACACAGAGTTGAAGGGATCAAAACCGCATTCTGCTGTCAATGCCACAAAGCCAGAAGCCAGACCATGGTCTGCTGCCTGCAGAAACCTTCCCTCTGGCTCCCTCCTGGTCTCTGCAGGGAGCCCACAGAGCCAGGGTGCTGCAGAGCATGGCGTGAAGGTGGCCAGGACATGGACAAGAGGGCACAGCTGAAAGCAGTGGCTGTCATCACTATTCACAGAGCTTCCCAATCCTTGGTATGCCTCCCCATGCTCACCTCTTTCCGCTGAGAGAGTCAGATCAATTCTCACTGACATCATTTTTATTGATAACTGCACCAATAAATCATAACTGCCCCCTTTGACGCCCTTTGTCATCACAGAATTACACTTCAAAATGCCAGGCCAGCCTTTATCGCTCCACCTAATCAAATCCCATCAGAGATGGGAGCCCAGGTGAAGGACTACCCAGACCTAAAACCCTTATCCAGTCTTTGTCCTCCAGGAGGACATGCAGAGATTTATATATTTAAAGTAATCATGCAACAAATTGTTTTAGAAATAATTCAAGCAGGTAACCTTCCCGAGAGACAGAGGGATCTGCCTTAATTGCAATAACCCTCTGAAGGATGGCTGGCCAGCTGATTTGCAGAGAAGCACCCCAAGCCACTCGAGGGAGAGGGGGCTGTCACGTGCCACTGGCTTTGATGCCATTTGGAATAGCTCATGCCAGTCAGAGAAGGGAAGTGGGCATTTCCCAAGGGTAAACAGGAGACTCAGAGGCTCAGAGAGACCCTCCCTGACCCTGCACCCTGATGCAAGAAGGTCATAAGCACTTCTAAGCACCTGAGTGACTCCAATGACTTCACTGAGGTCAAGCCTCATTCACAGCCAGCTAAAATGAGGCTGAATTTACAATATTGCTATTTCACAGTAAATAATACAAGATTTTTATTACTTAGTATGGCTTTGTTCAAATTACTCCAAGGCACTTGATGTAATTAAGTAATAACCAACCTTTTCTGTTCAGTCACATTTTTAACAGCTTATGAATTGGCCAAAATAGAATTTTTTTTTTTTTTTTTTTTTTTAATGAAACATACAGTTTTATTAATTTAACCAAACCTGCTTAGGACACAATGGAATAAAAAAACATTTGATCCAGTAATTCAATTTGATGATTTAATTAAAGTGATACATAGTAACATAGTGAACGTCTGAAAGGCAAGGAAAAAAGTGTAATGATTTGACCATCTATAAAACAACTGGCATTTCCCAGAGATCTAATTTTCCTTTCAATACTCTCTGTGCCTTGGATTTTTGAAAGATTAAAAGGATCACAGACTTCCTGCTTGCTTTTTTTTTTTTTTTAGATGCTAAAGGACCTCTACTGATTTTGCAAAATGTGCAGCTAAAGGACAGATAGAAATGGGGGAAGAGGCTGGGACAGGGAGGAGGAAGTTTAATCAGAACACACTAAAAAGAAACATAAAAAGATAAACACAAGCTTTTCTTTTAATTTCCTTTTTTTTTTTTTTTTAAATAAAACCAGGCTTAATAAGCGAAAAAGCCTGTGAATTCATGATTGCTTGAGAAAAAAAAAAAGAGAACCAAACTCAACAACCAGCATCATTTCACACTCAAATAGCATCTCAGCTAATTTTAGAAAAAATATTACTAATGCTTTCTTTTAAATTCACATCCTAAGTGATAACAAAATATTGTGGGGGATTTCAGGATATCTTTCTGTGGTGTACTGCAATCCTGAGCAGATACCTTAACTGGCTCTGCACTGGTCTATATCAGGACACCAAAGTCACTATATCCAGGACTAGCAGACCCCCAGGTCAAGACTTCTGGAAGCAGAAAACCCTGGCTGGGGCCACAGTGCCACATCTCGGAGGCACTGAACATGGGAATGCCACCTTGCAGGCAGAGGGACGTGCCCTGGACCTCTTGCAGTGGAAAAAACACCCTCACCCTTCCTGTCAGAGACGACCTGAAGGGGGAGAACCTGGAAAACAAGCTGGCTCCTGCCTTATGGAAAAGTCCTGCAGAGATGGGAGGGTTGGGCGGGTGCATCTGCAGGAAGCCCTCTGACCTGACAAAGGGCAGCCTCAGTGGCTCTTCCAGCTGCTGGCCATGTGTGGGGCTACTCAGGGCCTCAATACAGGCTTTTCTCTGCAGATCAGCCCACTGGGGAAGGCAGGAGGCAAGCCAGGACTTTGGCCAGACTCATCTTCCAGGGCTCACTCAAGCCTGGAGAAAACCTGTTTGCTCCTGGCAGACAAATGCAGGATGCTAATACAGCCCTAAGCACTGGGCAGGCCAGCCATACAGCAGAGAATTATTTTCTTCATGTTAAAAACATTCCAATGGGCTGGAACAAACAAAATTAATTTAACAACTCTGCATTCATCTCTCCCATAATTTGATTTGTATGTTGTATTTGGCTATGTAACCTCCACGAGGCTTTCCTAACTGAAGCCTGATAAAGCTTAATCCAAAAGCTCCTGGCAGCTCCATTCCAGAGAGTTGAAAGACAAAAAGGGGGCTTATTGTTCTGCAGAACTTAATTGCTGATATTAAGACACACCCAAGAACACAGAAAGGGCATGTAAGAGAATATTTCAGCTTTTTTTTGTTCGTATTATTCTTTAAAAGCAGCCTACATTCCTCTTGCAAAGAGAGAAATGCAAAATCAGCCAAACTTTCCAGGTTTCATCATGCTTTCTGCATATCCTACCTGTGGTTATGAAAAGAGCTATTTAGGGAAACTTTGGGAAAGTGCAAAAACTGTGTATTCGGTTATTGCTTATATACCTCCCCCCTGTAGAACAGGTGCCTCATATGATGAATCCAGTTGCACTGGGCTCAGCGGGATTTATAAAAACCTCTAAAAATGTTCTAAGTTAGCTCTTCCATGCATAAAAATGTCACCACTTTAAAGGCAGTTATTTCTAGCTGCGCTCTGCCCTCCTTTGGAAAATCCCACTCTCTCTCCCGCTGAATGTCTCAGCAGCGCAAAACTGCCGTTCCTCTCGTTGGTGCCGTGGGACACACGTTGTGTGATGAAGCCCTGACAACTTCTGGCACAGAAAAGCAACATGCCAGTGAAGTCCTGAATTGCTCATTGCGAGACGGACACGGATCTTCTAAGGCAATTCCTTAGTGGAGGGAAGAAACGCTCGGGGCTGCTCAGTGGTAGGGGAAAGACTGGGACAAGGGTCTTGTCTTGCTCTGGGAGGCAGCTCCTGGCCATAAGGTGAGTGAGGTCTCACTTCTCCTATTTCTCACCGATCTGGATGTGCATGGGATGAGTGGCAGGGGACAGTGTTTCTCTCTTACAAAGGAAGAGCATAGAGGAAAGCAGATGGGGTGTTTCTTCCCACACACTCAGGAGAAGGGAAACAGAGGTCAGTATGGGGGTTTCATGCCTTTCTTCCCTAAAAGGGCAAACAAGTTGGTGGCCAAGCTCTTCAGCGAGAGAGAGTCTTTCCTTTCCCTCTGCCTCAGCCCTTGCAGGGAGCTGGAAAGGCCAGTCCTGCAGGACAGATGGACCACTTGCTTCTGTAATGAGCAGCAAGTCAGCCACCAAGTATTCCAGCTGATTTCAGAGAGGCCTGAAAACTGTGATTGATGCCTGTGCTATTGCCAAAACACTGCACCAAGTTCATTCAGCCCTGCCACCCTCAGGTACCTGACTGCAGACAAGAAAAAAGCAATGCCACCAACAGAGAAAAGAAGTACTCTCAAATACGTACATACACACACACACACATATCTATTCTTTCTCATTATTAGATTCACAAAACTTTAAATAAGCCCTGCAATGCAAAAATATGGGTTATGCTGCAATGAGGAAGCTCACCCTTGCTTTCAGTGCCATGGTAAGGCAAGTGATGCAGAGCCAGACTGAGCTACCTTGAACTGGTTTGACTCAGTGGAGGTACTTGGGAAGAGACTGATCCATAACAAACAACAGCGTGCTTTGGGCTGTCGGATTCAATCCCAGAGTTCAGTGAGGGCTCTGCTCCCAAAGGATAACAAATAAGACTACAAGGATCATATGCAGAGACAACACAGACTTTAATATATTGGAAAGTGCTAAGAGGCATACTTGCAACATTTCCCCCCTTCTCTTTTTACTAAATGTTCGCAGTTTTTTTGCTTTGCTTCAGTGTACATTGTTGACTTCTCCAAGTCTTATAAATGACATTATTAATATATAAAGATAATTGCTTTAAAGAGAAGCATACATTTTTCCTTTACCTTTGCCTGCACTTTGCCAGCAGGCATTGGCAGGCTCCTGAGCATGCTGTACACACAAATATTTGTGTTGATCTACTTCAATCCACAGGCAGAATGTAGCTAGGAGACAGACTATTTATCTTCCCTGCTCTTACCTTTCACTATGCTTCAAACAGACAGAGCTGTTTCTTGAGGTGTGAGGGACACCAACAGATCCCACACTTGTTTTATGAGCCTTGGTGAAATAACCTCATGGGCAAAGGAGCACACGGGACCCTTCTGACAGAGAGGCTCTGGGCAAGCTGGGTTTTTCCCCCTCTGTTGCTGGCCCATTTCTTGAAGCGGACACACAACCAGACTTTGGATTAATACCTGTATGGCTTTTTTTGTAGCACCTGAGTTTCCATGGCATCACAGCAACCTGTTTTACTGAAAGGCATGGGCTGTGTGTTTTATTACACTGTGTTTGAGCCCAAATATTTAATATATTTCACAAATACTGTTTCTGCAGCTGTGGCTTGAGTCCTCAGTGGGTGCAGATCAGCCTTGCACCATCAGATGCCACACTGGGCTGAACTGATGTCTGACAAGGATCTGACCTGCAAGTTTCGTGTTTATATTGCCCACATGCACACAGGAGGTGACTTGTGTTTAAAATGTACACTTGTGTCCTTATTTATACAGTGTGCCTGTGTAACACATGTGATCACATTCAGTGGCACAAGCTGCATCAAAAGGGGGAAAGGAGGATTTCCTGCCAGAAGGATACAGACTTGTCAAGGTTAGTCAAGCTGACCTTTCCAATATTCTGGTGAGGGTTTTTTGGAATGGGGAGCACAGGAAGGACATCCTAGTAGGGTGGGTAGAGCATCTCAAGACATGTCCGTGGGATGCCCAAAATCAGACCAGAAAAGCAGCTTTCCTTTCATAGTTTCTGGAGGTTTTTTTGAACACAAAAGATGAGCTGCAGGTGCTCACGGTTCAAATTAAAATGAGTACTTCTGTGGGCCAAACAGCTGGACCAGCAGGTGGGCAGTGCAGAAGGGAATTCCCTCCAGGTGTAAATGGAATAAATCATCAAGCTCCCTTACAAGTACTTAGCTCTCCCAGCTTCAGTGACAGCTGTGAGCCCAAATCACACTTTCACACTGAATTTCTCTTGCTCTGTTGGTTTGGACCCTTTATAATCTCTAAAGAAGTGTAAGCGATTACTTATTGCTTATTAATAAATCTACTGGTAAGTTGTCCACTACATTCAGGCACAGACACCTGTGCTGCTCACATTACAACCACACAGAAGTTACCACAGGTGCAAACAGAACCCTGCAGAACAGAGCTACTGCGAGGGGAAGCATGAAACCTATGTCAGGTATACGTATCACATCTTTTTACAGCCGACTCCCCCTTAAAATGGGTCCGTTTTTTACTGAAAAGCTTTGCGTTCCACCTGACTGACCTGAAACTCTCTGGAAGGCAGCAGCTGCTCTTTCCCGCTTTTGCATGATGTTCTCCAAGACAACTGCACACACCAGGACCCAGCGCTGCAGAGCAAGACAGGGATGAGGTGGAAGGGATGAAATATGCAGAAGGAGCACACTGATTTCTGCCTAAAACGCGCTTTCAGCAGGCGCTTGAGGTGCACGTCAAAAGAGACTCCTGCAGCTACAGGCGAGTACATTGACTCGGAGCACTGGGGCACAGCAGCAGCTGGGCAGGTCTGTAGTGCAAAGATGCAGGGCAAGCAATTAGCAGGACAGCATTACCACCCTCAAGAACGACCTTTCACATCAAGCCCGGCTGCTACATGAACAGAAATCCTAATGATGAGACATTGATACATCTGCACCAGCACCCTGCAGTAGGGTGCTGACCTGATTAAAGGGGGATGGAAGTGGGAAAGGATAATCTTCATAAAAAAAGGAAATCAAAAAACAAATAGAAAAAAATCCAGTTATCCAAGGAAAGTGGGAATGGGGTTGTTAATCTATAAAGAAATCTTCCAAGACTCTTCCAAAGGACAAGAAGAATCAACTCTAAGGGTAAACATACCATAAATTAACTGAAAAAGGTTCTTGCTTATTTTCATTTTTCCTAGGATATTTAAAGAAAGCAAATAGCTAAATTTTGCTTTAGCCATCCTGAGGTAAATTTCAATAAAGTAAAATTTAAAATTTACATTCACTATGTTGTTATTCTGGATATATTATACCTATTACTGCAGTGTATTTTGTAGTAATTTAGGTTTGACTAAAATACATAAATGACATTCTGCAAGAGTAGAACTTTTCTGCCTAACACTCTTTTTGGACTCCCAGAGAGACCCCGAGGGCATGAAGAGACTGCAAAGTTGTTTTGAGAGAGTTCTTATAAAACATGGGCATTTAGAAAGCAAAAACAAATTACTGGGAGTAATAACAGAGGCAATAAATGAGACAAATAACTTGTTCTCATTCAGCAATGCAACTGCCAATGCTCTAAATTATCTGACTCAAAGTGATGATGTCAGTGCACTGAATCTCCAGAACTTTGGATGCTGCTGCATGGAAGGTGCACTCTAACACTGTGCAGAAAAGGCAATACCTTGGCAGGTGGCTGTGGTTTCACTTCTGACATCAGGAGCCATGAAATAGGGAGTAAGAACTAAACTGCTTTGCTTGAGGAGTGCAGTTCCTTTGAGTGCAGGTCGATGGCCTGAGCCATGCCTCCAACAGCAAGCAATGCAGGAGGGAAAATCCAAATATCTTCCATCCATGTTTTAGTGGCAAAAATTTAAAAGGACTTCCAAACTGTGTGTAACAAGAAGAACAGTATTGTAAGGAAAATCACCACCTGTGCACTACCAGAGAAATGTCCCAGCTGTTAATTTAGAGTCCAAGGCTAAGTTTTACTGGAGTGAATTTATGCCTGCTCATTATTTAACTTAGTCTAGGATCATAATTACAGATGGTACTCTAAGGCGAAATCCCACTGATGGGAAACAGCATCATTTGAGACTCCAGCAAAGAGTAATCAGACACCTTTGGGGAAGTAATCAGGCATCTGTGAAAGAAAACTCTGATGTCAAGAGCCCCTCACATGGGATGCTTGTTTAAGTGTTATAAGGCTTGCAGCACGTTTAATGAGACAGAAAGGTTAAAGGTGGGTGGGGGTTTTTTGAGTGTAAAATAAAATAAAACAGGCAAGTATTGTTGCACATGGGGCACTTCCTGAAACAAGGAAATGAAACACCTTTTCTTCCTGAGTTTCCACGCCTACACATTTACTGAAGCAGGTAATGTTTTGTAAATACACCTCTGCTTGATGGGACAACATGTGAAAATAGTAAGGTTCATGCAGACTTAGGCTGTTAAACTGGATGGACTTTCATGTAAGAATTCTGTCTGTTTGCCCCTGAAGACCAACATATACTAATAAAGTAGTAAATAATTATCAATCCCTCTAGCAGAGCTGCTCGAAAGCAGCCCAGGAGCTGCAGGAGCACAATATATGATGTCACAGAGAAACATAGTCCTGAGCCACAGAGGACAGGCTAGAGGAGAAAGGAGCAATTTTAACAGAGATGATCATGTGCAAAAAGTCAAACACTACCACTGTCACTGATACTTACAATATCTGATTAATATTTTATAAATGCATTCCCTGTTTAGTATGTCTGTACAGAGAACCTCTAACTTTCCAAAACTTTACATAAATCAGTACTCTAACATGGGTGAGCTCTCTTGTTAAATTTTACAGGCCCGATGATCTGCCAGATTTAACAGGATGATCCAAGAGCAAGATCCACTGTATACCCTGGACCTCTGAAAGTTTCATCTTCTTAAAAAGAATCATTGTACAATGCTTTATTATCAATCCACCAGTTGCTACAATTACATAGCTGAACAGCATTTAACCTGAATGGTCAATTTCTCAAATAAAATCTTTAAAGATCATCTGTATGGTTTCTTGAAATAGCTCCAGGGTCAACTTAAGAATTAAGCTCAGCTCATGGGCTCTGATTCAGCAAAGGTCTTATGCATATGCTTTTATTCTAGGAATACAAGCAGCTCTCAACAGAACTGTTTTAAATCAGCTTTTGCCAACAGGAGGAAGGAATGAGATTATGGAATCAAGGAAAACTCTTCTTGCTAAACTTGACACAAAAGAAAATCTTGAGTTTTCACTTCGAAGTGAAAAATTTGCCCTATTTCAAATTACCTAAAGTATTTTTTCACCATCTTGTATTCTGATGATTGAAAACACTGCCCCTCTCTTCAATGTCTCTTTAAAATTGAAAAAAAGAGGAGGGAGAGGAGAGTCACAGCAAAAGAAAAGGCTGGTAACGTTCATACTGCTTAACAAACTGGATCCAAATGCACTGACAGTTCTGGTTGACCTAAAATAGCCTTTCCCAGAAGACATTTTGTTTACCAAATGCCACCACTTCCAGGTTTTTGGTAAGGAAATACTCAGAGGACTGACATAAAAGTGAGAAATAGTTCTCCTCCGGTGTATCTGCAGGTTATGCTATTGGTCACAGTTCTGTGACCTGAGATAGCTTTGACAGCTGGAAGAAAAGACATTCCTGTTTGCTGCCAAACTGTTCAGGATAGCACGTTTGCCAATGGACAACTGCAGAGCTGCATCACTTTGTGCTGATCTGAAATTCCCTATTCACTAGGGAATTCTGAAAATTATTCTGAACATTATGCAAATTGTTCTGGGCACATTTTTCTCCAAAATAAGAAAGGCTTACATAATGAACACTTCACTGTTTTCCAGATTAGCAACACTGCCCACTGACATAATAGAGTGTGACAGAGGAAACAAACTGCAAAAATTCACACCGACAAACAAACCAGAACTTCCCCTCCAGAGCTGAAGACCATCACAAACCATATCACCTTGCAGCAAGCAAGAGACACATTTTCGTGACCTTGCCTTTAAAGCACACGAATCAAGAACAGGGAGGGCAGACGAGCCAACATGTGACAGCCACTGGTCACATTGCCTAATGCAATGTGGAAAGCACTGAGGTGCAACCATGAGGTATGCAGAAGAGTCTGCATAAAATGAATTTGTTATGCTAACCCTATACTCTTACACTTGCATGCTAGACTGTCTGGCTGGAAAGCACTCTGCGCACTTGGCTTCTCAGTACTTTTGCATGAATGACACTATATAAAGAGGTACTGTATTTACTAGCTGAATAAACAATAGGTTTTGCTTTCACTCAAGTATTACGACTTCAACTCATTTCGTTTATATGTCAGTAGTTCAGAATGTGCACTGGACCAGGCACATCATCACTGTTCACCTTTGTCAAAGAAGGGGCCAGAAACATCCACGTTGTTATATCCCTGGAACAGCTATATCTCATCCCTATAACCTTTGGAGGATATACTACAATCCATTTTGTGCTAGCAACACTGCAGCAACCTATTTATTTATAAGTTCATGAAAAAAATGCACCTCTTTTCAGTGTCCCCTGGTGTGCACACAACCCAGAAAGTGACAAGCTGACAGAGCTGGTACAGAATGAGTGGCTGCCCAGCCATTAGCTTCCTACAGCAAAAGCTCAAGGGAAAAAGAAATCACTGACTCCAGCACCATCCCTGCCATTAGATGGCACGCTGAATGTTGTCAGACCACAGGAAATGCATGTCCCCCACCTGAGGGTCTCTCTTGAGCATGTTGTAAGCTCAAATTCCCAGGCAGGCATTACTGTACTTAGACATGATGAGAGAGGACCCAGAGAGAACCTGCTGAGGAAACCAGTCCCCAAGCATGGCAAGTGTCAAGTACCTGAACACCAAGCTATCTAAGCATGGACTAGTGGTTGTGCAGCTCCCTTGCTCCTGTGGACTGGCTCACATCCTGTTAACTAAGCCATGTGTGCTTGGTTCTTAGAGATCCAAGTCAAGGTGAATCTTTCCAGTTATTCAAGTTCTCCTTTGGTCTCGTCGCTTCCAAATTCAATATCAGCCCATTAACTACAGACCTCAGTGTTTGTAACATTCTGACAAAATTGTGGGTTTCAGTTATTTACTATGGTGCTGAAAATCACCAAAAGCATCTTTATAATCTTAAAAACCATCCAGTGAGGTGAGGAATATGCAGGCATGTGGCCAAAGCAGTAAAATCCTCTTGAATATTACACCACATGTACCAGAGGTACTTTGGCTGCACTCAAAATAAAAACTAGTCAGTTTTGTCACTTTTAACATAATGTAACCCATTAACTTTCATCACTGTTCTGGGTAAATAATATGTGCAGGATATAACTGAAGAAATTGCAGACACATGTTGCTGTTACAACACTGATTGGAAACTGCAGGCCAGAGCATCCGAGCGTAGCAGAGTTTCTTCATTCCCAAGATCTTCTCACTTCTGATGTAAATTCTCCGTCCCAAGGCTGCCTTTAACGCACATGAGGTTTGTGTACGTGTATATTATATATATATATATATATCTATATAAAAATAAGCACGCTCACAGAATAATGAGCCCTGAGAAATTCACTCTCCTAGCACTCTCTTGGGACGGTGAGGCTGCTGAACGCAGCTGTTTTCATGATTCACGTCCTCTAAAATCTACACTTTCTGTGCCTGGCCAGGTGAAAATGCCAGGTACGAAAGGGAAGCTTGTAAATCTGCTTAGCTGTTTCCTTCTGGCAAACTGCCCCCCTCTTCTTTGCCTCTACCCAGAACTGGTTAATCACCAAGCACTATACAAGACTGAAGACCAGGAAGTACATGTCATTCCTCCTGCTCATAAATAACACCAGTCAATAAAATAAAGGCAAATAAAGGTAGTAAACGATATTTATTTCTAGTCTTATTTTATCCAGTGCACGTTTCTCTCAGAATTTCTGATGTGCTCCTCTAGCCAGGGCTGTCTGTGCCAATGTGACTGCAACCTCCCTCCCACCCCCCTCCATCCAGCTCATTATCCAGTGTCTGACAGAAGCAAGCGCCAGCTGCTCTGCAAAAAGGCACATGAAACGCTTCAGCAAGACATTAGAAAATCACCTGCCTATAAGGAAGGGTTTTTTTTTCCCCTCCTGTCACCGTTACCAACAGACTGATACAAACGTTGAATTAAAAGGTCGACAGTTCTTCAAAAGTCTTGTTACTGTAGAAATGAATCCCATAACCACACCTGGATACTCTATTTCCATTCAAACACCCAATGTGTCAGTGCTAATGGGGCTGAATTTTTACCTTTGACCTCGTCCCTCCGTGTTTCCCTTTTGTCAGGCATCTTTAAGGCCCTACAGCCAACTGGCAGAAACAGGGGCATCATCAGTTTCTGACTTACATATCCTGTGGCTTTGAGGCTCATATATTCTAGGGCTTTATTGCCATGGCACCTTGTGACAGTGAGTTTCACAGCTAATTGCAGCATAAGCAGGATTAGTTAATTTATTGACACATACCGACAAGGAATGCCAGCATAACCCGCATTATTTCGTTGGTAGCTCACAGCTGTCCTCAACACCATTTGATGACAAAGTAGACAAAAGAAATTCTCCTATTAGCCAAGTGTAAAATTCTTAAGTATAAATCTACCTTTGGAAGCTTCAGTGCCGAGTGGATTTTCCAAGATGTCTGTCAAATCTTGGTTCCAAGCATCTTTCACGGCAGACTTGGATACCTTCCTGTTGTTCAGTCTTTGTTGTGGTCGGAAGTTATTCCTCAGGTACTCCACGGACTTGACGTGGTCTTGCTGCTCAGTGGTGAAGATGGAGTAGAACGCCTCCAGCTGATCGTAGCCATCATGGCAGGGGAGAGAAAGGACGTTGATTAGAAAAACAATGTGGTGAAATCCGGGTGGCTGATAAGACAGTAAAATGGGAGGAAGTAAAATGTTGATGCCAAGACTGATAAACCACATGGGAAGTCAGACTGCCCACTGCAATCTCTGCCAACCGCCTTATCTCGGCAAAGGGCTTATCCTGCCCAACATGGGAGAAGGCCTTCTAGCAACCTGTGGACGCCTGTCATGGACAAGGAAACATTTGCCCTTAGACCCCTTGTCTGGAAGGATTCTGTGCGTGACACAGCCCTGCCAAACCCTCCTCACTGCTGGCACCGTTTCGTTTCGCAGTATCACGTCAAAAAGTGCTTCCAGGTCATTCCACCCCAAGAGCTTTTCTCCTGGACAAGGCAATGCTGCCTTATCTCCAAATACCTCACAAAGTTTAGCCGCCAGGCTAAGCTCCACAGACAGCTCGTGCAGTGCTTTCAGGCACGGCTAGCATATACTCCCCCTGGGAATAAGTTTCTTCTGTCGGCTTCAGATCTGAGCTATTTATAAGAAAACATATTAACCTGTAAGAAAGAGCTGTAATTGGAAAACTTTTCTGTTACTTCGTATCTTAGTATTTCTTAGAAAAAAAATTCTAGCAAACTAAGATGAAAATATTTTCAGCTAATGTTTTTTCTCACAGCCATCAAGGTTGGTATAGCATTTACCTTGTTATCATTCAGGTCAAGAACTAGAATTAGTTATGTTGCTGCTGGAAAGACTGTGCAAGACAGAGCAGAGAACGAATCAGTCCTGATAGTGTTTGCATCACATCAGTTACACATATTGATAGCATGGATTTTGGGAGCACAGTCCAGGACTTCAAAAACGGACTTGACTTACATTTATAGCTTCATGACAGGTCACTCTGAAAGCGACACCCTTTTCATTAAGTGTGTCTGTTCTAAAAGCTATGGAGAAGCATGTGAGCCCCCAAACTTAAAAACGGGGAAGAATGTGAAAACCATTTCCTAATTATCAGCAGGAGCCACTCAAAAGCACTGAAGGGCTAAAAAGGGGTAAAGGGACTATTAACTTACACTTTTGTATTGAGAAAAAAACCCCAACAGGTGATCCTGATATGCCCTTCTATAAAAGCACAGCTCAAAACTCTCATGCTTATTTACATACCTTTTGCACTTCATGCACTAGAGAAGCAGTTTTGATGAAGCCTGCTAATAGGGTTTAAGGTGACTTTATAAAAGCTCAAGAACTTGGGTAGCAACTGCTCCTCTGAAGTGAAGTCTCTAGGCTTAGACACCTATGACATTAATTGAATTTTTAAACTTTCAGAGAGAACTTTTAAAATATTTTCTTCTGCCATGCTACCTTAGGGAGGTATAATTGCATTTTAACAACTGCCAATTCAAATATGATTTTTAACCTTCCCCTTTTTATGTGTTGAAGTATATATAAGTAATTTCAACCTCACTTTCAATATAAAAATATTATCTACGACAAATGAGAAACTAATTTATCCATAGCTGCCAGAAAAAAAAAAAATAAGATCTGCAGTCAAGGAGCTACATTCATGCTCTTCAAGGAGTACAAGAGCTCATGTTCAGAGGAAGAAATTAAAAGCTCTTGTAAGACTGCTGTAGATACAGGAAAACCTGATCTAAAACTCTGAGTAATGCAATTACAAACCATTAAAGCCTGATGTGTAGCTTTCTAAGGGTTGGATATACAAATGGCAATTAAAAATACTGAAACTGTTATAAGCACAATGAGATACTCTGAGGTATGCATTACTAGAGATAATGCCATGCTTTGGGTCATTGAATGCACTTAGCTTTACAATGTGTCTGCAGGGTGACACAGCTTGTACTGTTTTGTTGTCTAATTATAAGGGAAGATGATGATGATGGAGGACCGAGAATAAAACAGAGAAGCCTCCACAAATGGACCACTTCAGTACTGTCCTTTTTACAGCAAGGTATTTTGCACAAAAGCAAGGATTTAATTGGAACAGCAACAAAGCTTAAACAGTATCACTTTCCTCCCCTGGGATTACAGGCTGCTTCATGGGGTTTGTGATAAAGAAGGTTAAACTATGGCAATGGATTATGTCTCACTGTTTCTGTTAGAGAAAAAAATAATAATCATAGCAGTGGCAGGGTGGCAGGCTCTTAAAATACACAAATCTAGGGCTGCCAGGGGGGAAGGAATGCTATTATTTATTCCACATGTGTTGTAGTATCAATGAAAGTCTCTCTACACACAGAATTCCCAGCCCTTCAACCACACACACATGCACAGAGCAGCACAACGCCAAATTTTAAAGGCTTAACTTGGCACAGTTACTGCTGTAAAGCACGGGAAAGGAGCTATGCCAGGATAAAGTACCTTTATAACAACAGCCCTAATTGGTATTTACTGGTTTATTTGCATTTGTTAAAAACAAAACAGAAGTCATGACCCACCTGATGCACACACAGGGTATGAAACTGAGTGTGGGCCAGGCCTCGCAGCCACCAAATAATAAACAGTAAACTTATTGATGTAGTGAAAAGCTACAAGGGATTGCAAGTATTCTGCAGGCAGGGACAGAATTCAAAATGATCTCGACAATCAGAGAAATAGCCTGAAAAAACAAAGGGTCCGATTCAAACGGGACCATGTGCAGAGTCCCAGGCTCCAGCCAGAACCGGGGGCTGCCTGGGGGCACGATGTGCTCAGCACTGCCAGACAGCTCCAGGGAAAGCCTCCAGCAGCAGGGTTCCTGCTGACCAGGAGCTGAACATGGGCAAGGTGGCTGGAGACATGGATCCTGCCGTGTCCCTCAGCCCCTGGAGGGCCCCAGCTGAAGCACTGTGACATGGCCTGTCAGAAAAAGATGAAAGAGTCTACGGAAGGAGCAACATGAACTAGAAAACATGTTAAAAACCTGGTGCAGGAGCATGGCAATTGCCTTCTACACTTATGAACCTTTGAGCGCAGTATCTGTCAGTCATGATCAGCCAGCGAACTGTTCATTTGTGCTTCACAGAATTAGTTATGTAAAAAGTTTGTTTTCAGCAGCTTATGCCAGATGAATAAAAGGCAAGACTAACTCCAGCAGGTTGACTGTCTAAAGACAACAGTCTTACAATGCCAAAATGCACTGAACTGGTAAACATTTGACTGCATCTAGCCATTGCTTTATCAGGAGCATTCTTCAAACTCCAGACATTGTGTCTATTTGCATTAAAAGCTACTGTGTGCTAATTTTAAAGATTTGTGCACCAGCTCTCAGAGCACATAATGGCAGCTTTACTGTGTTATAAAAACAGTTAAGCATGGAGAATTAATGGAAAGATGTCTTTTCTAATGTAATTAGTTCAAATTACTAAATCTGAGCAGAAAAATCGCTCACTTTACTTTGAAAAGAAAGTTTCAATTAAAAAGAATAAAAAGGAACTCCATGTAAATATTTATACCATAGTTTAATTTAATCTTAACAAAAACAATACTAAATAAATCACTGAAAGGAAACTGGGTTTCATGTTGTACTGTCTTCTCAAGACTGATGGCTCATGTTCAGAAACAATATTGCTTAAGAGAATTAAAAAAAAAAATCACCGACACTTCCTTTTTTGTCAACAGAAATATTTGTGTTCTCAAAACGAAACCGGCAGGTTTTGAAAACTCAGTCTTAAGGAGGGCAAATCAAGAGATGGACTTCACTAACAAAATGAACACACCTGATGGTAAGAAATGGGAACAGGCTTCCGAAAAACGATCCACTCCACGATCTCGCTACACGGAGGAGTAGTCAGGGAACCTGTGTAGCGGTAGTAGCTCCCCAGTGAAGTTGGCAGAAGTTCCCTCAGCACAAAGGGATCCAGAAAGGTCTCCTTCTCTGTGGGAAGATTGACAAGCAGAATTACACTTTTTTTTTATGTGTCTTTAAAACAGACATCACACTGCTAGGCAGCCTAACAAGGTGTAATGGCAACAACATATTTTATCATGTATGTAGTGAAAGATGGGAACACCCTACCAGAAAGGCTGGGTAAGAGCTGATGCGTGGATTATTAAAAGAGCAGCCAAAATGCTAGTCAGTCCCATACCGAACACACACCCGCCTGTTTTGAACGTGTGCAGGTGTGAAATGCACTTGCTATCCCACTGGTTTAAGTTAGCATCGACATAATACTGCATTCAGTGCTTTCAGCAATCAGTACATGGCTCTTCAGCTCAATGGCTGCGACGTTTCACCAGGACCCAGTGGGACACAGCCAGGCCCCAGTGGCCCTGCTTGCTGCTGCCAGACCAAAGAGCATCTTTGCTCAGATCACTGCCAGACAGGCAGTGCATCCATCCCACCTCTGCCGCAGGAGCGGGGTCAAACCCTCGGTGGGTTGCTGAGATGGAGGAGGCAGAGCCATGCTGCTCAGCCAAACTTCTCTGGGAGCTTCCAGGAGGACGAGCTGAGGAGCAGGGTACAGGGCAGCAGAGATTCAGGGCAGCAGGGCATGTCTGAAGCTCGACATGGTGCTCAAAGCAACATCCACTCAGCGCTCACCCAGGACTGCCTGCACCCAGCCACACAGGCATTGCCAGGGTGCTGCCAGGCACAGTCAGCACAGCACCAGGAATATATTTCAGAAGTAAAACTGCTGCCTCTTCTCCCAAATCCAAGAAACTCCTTCCTAGAGTCCAACAGTCTCAGGGACAAACCCTTTTCCTCTGAGAAGCTCCCTGGACAGCTTGAAATGCAGACCTAAGCACTGGAAGCATTTACCTTCAAGTAACAATGACAAGCTAGTAATATTTAACACTGCGAAGAAAAATAAATAAACAAAAGAAGGGAACAGCTGCAGGCAAGACAATTTCCCTGCCATCCCTGAGCATTTATCCTCTGCAATTTATGTTGACTCACAGGCTGAAGCGCCCTATCAGCCTGGGCAAAGGTGCTCACTGCCTCCAGGCATGCTGACATGCCAGGCTGTACATCTCTATTCCTCACTTTCCATATCCTGCCTGCCTCCGACAGGAGCCCACATTTGGGTAAGGGGAACTCTTCTCTTTCTGTCTCACCACAGCTGCTAAGCAAACCCACCAGCCCCCTCCCCGCCCCGACAGAGTGGAGAAGCAGGTAGGCTGGTGATTGACACACACATCTTCCAAAAGGGATGAAGTCTGCAGAATTCACTTCCCCAGCATCCCACAGTTCTCTAGAATTCTTGATCAAATCAGGAGTTGCCAATACCTCTGAGCAACAGTCTGGTAATCAGGGATTTTTTTTCCTCCACTGCTGTGGAAGTGCCAATGATACATGCACTTCAGATATCTTCTATTTTCTGCATAGTATCAACAGGTGTGCAATGTTTTCATAGCATTTGGCATTCTAAAATATGAGTAATTTTAATAAAGTCAAGGCAATACTGCAATATCTTCATTAGCAACTCCTTTCCTCCTAATCCAGGTAGATTTCAACCACTTCTGCATCTCCAAAAAGGAAACAAACAAATAATAAACCACATTTTTTCCTCATCATAACAAACCTCTGGGGGGGGAAAAAAGTGCTTAAATAATAAATATTAAAATATATATGATTGGCCAAAGATCAAAGAGATTCTAATCAAGAAGCCATAATCACAGCAAAAGGTCGAATTTAATTTGATTGGCTCATTTTTATTCAGCAAAACTTGGTTAGAAAAGGCACAAACTCAGTCACAGGACTTGATTTCCAAACGCAGCACACACACACCTCGACACCAGCTTTCTATTTCAGAAGCTGCCTCTCTCTGTATGGGAGCTGAGCACACAGTGGCCACGATGAATCCAAAAGAGCATCTGAACAGGCAAACATCCTCTTTGCATTAACGGAAAATGACTGTACATGAAACAGATGGGAGGCAGAGGCACATTTTGAAAAGTGCTCTCCTCTTGAGCTTAAGAAAAAAAATGTTTCAGTTAAAATTAATGATTTAACTATTTTAAACTTCTGTAATCTTTTATTTAGACTGATGGAATCACTTAAGATGCTGGATAAACACTGTGAAAAACTGCGAATATGGAGTATCCCTTTGTCAGAGGATGACAGGAGAAGGAAGCTCATTTTACACTTTCAAGGATTTTTGTGCCATATGCTGACAATATTATATTTTAATAATTAATTGTTCATCAAAGGAAAAGATGAAGAACAGGGATGCTAAATTCAAAGTTATTCAAATTGCAAAAATGAATAATGCATGACTTTTATATTAAATACACACTGTATTAAGTAGTCTACATTTCATCCAACTCTGTCTTTCATTTTTAAACATTTTGAACTACAATATGAATAATCAACTAAGGGAAGCTTATTTAGACAGAGAAATACCTTATTTGAATGCAAACTGGAAGTATCCGACTATGATTAATTTTTGGTTATCAATTAGGGAGGGTTTTTTCCGAAACATTTAAAAAGTCATCGCCAACTGTGAAAAAGAGTATTTCTTGAGGAAAAAGTAGCTTTGCTAATACACAGTTTAAGTAGGGCAGGCTGTACTCGATCTAATTTTTTCATGGCTACAAGCAACACTCTAAGTTTTCATTAATGAATTCCAAGGATTAAAATAAAAAAATACATATAATTGGATTAAATGACTACTAAAATAGATGATAATCAATTGATTATGCTTTAATAACTTAACACTTTTGAAAACAGATAATGCATTTTTATCGCTGCTATCTAGATGCACGGTGCAGAGTCTTAGAAATCAGACTCACGAAGAGATCTTCATGGAAAGCTTAAAGAGACTTAGAAATTCAGGAGTCTACCTGCCGTATCCTTCAAGAGCATATAGAAACCATAAATGCCATGAAGTTAAGTTGCTAAGACCTTGAGACAGCTTCAAAAATGAGATTTTAAAGTCATGTCACTCTAGAAATTTCAACCTTAAATCATTTATTGTTGTCGGTGAAACTGTAAGGAGAATAATTTCCAGGCTAAGCAACAGCATTCACTGGATATCATAGAAATATTTTATATTCAAATTCACACACACATATTGTGTGTGCACATATATATATAACTCCTACCAAATGAGAAAGAAGAAGGTTGGAAATTAATAACAAACCTTTCTTCACTTTTTTGGATTGTTCTTTTATGACCAGCTCCTATTTCCACTTACAGTGCTTGGGGTGGGCACAAACTGTGCCCACAAGGCTGTGAACAAACTGAGTGGGGAGAGGAATTTCTAAGAAAGTGGATAAGGCTGGAAACCATGATCAATGAGACATTTGCAGATGGGCACTAGGAAATAACTAGCAGACAAAAGCAGTAAAAGACACCAAAGTCAACATGTGTTTACCTGCAAATACTTGTGAACCTTTGCAAATAATGCTGCAAAACCAACCCATGAGCCACCTACTCATTCTCACACACAAACTAGAGCCCTGAACCGAAGTGGTCTGTTCTGCTGCTCGTTGTCCTATTCCCACCTCAGCAGCTGAGCATCCAAGCAGATGTAGGGCCAACCAGGAAAACAGAGCCCCAGAGACAGAGCCCCTGAAGACAGGCCCTCAAAATAGGGAGCATTCTTCTGGGAAAGAACAATGAACCTGCTGTCACCAGCCTCCCAGGTGATGCAGCCAAGAGCAGCATCCGAAACATCCGCTGAGATGCTCCACTAATGCAGACAATCTTATCCATGGGTAACAAACAGCAATGCTTTGTTTACAGCATCAACGCTTGGAAAAACGTGTTCACTCTAATATCCCCAAAGGTAAAAATAGCAAGCACCACAGATTTGCTGTTGACCATTAAGACAAAGAATGTGACATTTAAACTACTGAATGTTCCGTGGCATAAAAGGACAATATTGTATTTCAACTCTTACATTCACAAAAAACAATTAACAGAGCCAGCTGGTAACATATTTGACCTTCTGATACAACATTCACATCTACCTCTTGGTCTTTCTCCCACAACGGCAATCTGAAAAGTCACACCCAGTATACTCTTTGTTCGGGCTGAGAAATCCCCCCGGTGTTTTGCATGGGACAAAGGGCCATTTTCTGCACAACCTGCCCCAAAGGCAGAGCAATCGCAGGCATGCTTTAGAAGGCTGACCTATTTACACTCCTTGTCAAGTCATCACCACTAGAATGAACTAATAAATTGTGCACAATAGTTTTCTGAGCAGAGGAAAAAATATCAGATCCTAAACCAGATATCAGAAGTGGATCTTCACCAACTACTGCAGTTCTCACAAGCTGATGCCACCAAATATTATACTGCATGAGCCATCATGGAACATTTTGCCTTCAGGGACTGACTTACTAAAAACAGATTCTGTAAATCGCTGGATAAAGATAGACCTGAATTTTGACCAAATCACTGTAGAGCAAGAGGCTTCTTGAGATATGCAGGTAAACAGCACACAACTATCTGTGATCAAAACCCTTTTAAATCTAACAGGAACTTGGATTGGACATCACAAGAAAATAACTATATGCCAAGTCCATTTATATCTCATGGAATGCTTTGGGACTTTCATCGTGCTCTTCTGTAAGAAAACAGGAACTTGGCTGCATTGAAAACAGTATCTTAAAATGAGCTTATTTCCAAAATTAACGTATGTGCAGTGCCTGATAGGTGGAAACGTTACCCCGTTACACTTTGAGTAACTGAAATCTGCAATACCAATATGAAGAGCTTTGAAAGTCTCCCAAATTTGCTAAACAATGTTACTGCCAATTTCATTTTCACAATGAGCCAAGACGTTCTAAAGCTTCTACATTCAAACATTTAAAAAGCAAACACACAAAAATAATCAAAGGACACCATGTCGCACACCCACTGAGCCAGAACTCCCCAGATAAAGCAGGGATGCACAGCACAGCCAAGGGCCAGACTCAGGGGGGTGATTTCAAAGATGAGATTACAAATATTATATATTACTTTAACTGAAAAGATCAGCAGATGAGTACTTGCTGTGTGAATCCCACAGGAAGAGCAGTTTCTGACAGTCCTCTGTACTCAGGGTAATTCTTGTCATTTATTGTGCAATTATTTTTCTCACTTTTATTTAGTTTTTTTAAAAAACAGAGTCTCTGCTGAGCAATGTAAGGAACTGTAAGGACACAGAGAGAACAGCATGGCAGGGAGGAAGGGAATGAGATAATAACACAGTCCTGCAGACTAATTTAATCTGAGACAACCAGTGAGCGCTACAAAAAAACAGGAGGAAAGAATAAAAAAAGCAAGTCTCTTATTCACAAAAAAAGAGAAGCATTTCTATGCCATGTGCTGGTTTTAGTCTTAATTTTTCTCACTTTTCACTTAGGAAGAAAAGGTTGAGCTGGGTGGGAGAGGTCTTAACTCTTTAAAGAAGTAAAATGTAATTCTGAACCTTTAATGCTTAAGCTGTGCTGATGCAGAGCAGCTGTTGTCATTCTAGACTTGGATAAGACTTCCCCAGGTTTCACAAAACCTAACCTGAGGCAGAGGTACATGAGGCTGGAGAGGCACAGAAACTAAGAACTACAGAATGGGCACCAGTGATAGGAGGAAAAAGAAACTATGAGAAGGAGTTTAGAGAAGAGGATCCCTGCAAAAAACTGGACCCTGGCAGAGGCTGAAGTGAAGCAGAAGTGCCCAGAGGACTGTGGGCTGTTCACACCTGCTCCAGCAGAACCAGAGCAAAACCACACATCCTCAGACTTCCCCACCTCTCTTTTCTCAGCAGATGTTCTCAAAACCCACCAGCAAAGCACCCAGCTCCTACTCCCTGCAGATGCTTTGTTCACCTTCAGCATCAACCTTAATTCTTAACTTGTAGCAACTGCAATCTTCTTTTTGTTAGCCTGAATTAGTTTTTCTGTGCGATATATTAATTCTCTGTCAGCTCGCTGGTCTTTGCTCAGCCGTGACCAGCACTGCTTTCCCCAGAGCAGACAGCTGAAGGACCAGAGATTTCCAACACTTCCATCATGTATTCCTTTAAATGATACAGACCCCTGCAGCTATGCACAGAGCTGCCCTATATAAAGGTGTGAACTTATCACCTCTGCTCTCATCTTCATTTCCCACTTCCCTCCTCCTCCCCTTTGCTCCACAGCAATCGTGTCCTGGCCCCTTTCACACGGTTACTCTGACTGTGAACACAAGAACAGATCAGAAAGCAAAAGAATATATCCAGATTATCCCTGAGGAAAAAGAAATGCTCCTCCGCGTTTCCTTCTCAGTTTAACGCACCGAGCTGCTCTCCCTTTGATGGCTCTTCTTGTTCCAAATTGGGGTTCTGCTTCCTTCAAAATTTTACTTTGAAACATGAGATCCCACGGTATCACATCTCCCCCTCACCCCTCTCCCTCACCTTTCTTCTCTACAACCATTGGATTTTTGGTGTGGAAAGCAAACAGCTTGTCAGGTGGTATTACGGTTAAAGTTAAAAACAAAAGAAAAAACCTGCCATGGTGCTAATGGTGTTTTCTTGTTATTATGCTTTCTGGTGTGATATATCCACAGGGTAACTAACACCGTCTAGATTGCTTCTTTTTTAGTGCTGGTTTATTTTAACAGGTTATTCACTGATTTTTCACCTAGGACAACTGGAGAGATGTGAACATATTTATTCTCTACCCTTTTCAGTATTAAAACAATTCTATTTATGCTGTATTTTGGTAGGGTGTTCCCAGCAGCCCTGAAACTTTAGTGGTGACTTGCCTGAACACCTCTTGCCCACCTCGAGGGAGATCCAAGGCTACACTCTGCTCCGTACCGAGTTTCAGTTATGGCTTTTTAATAATATAAAAGCACAAGAAAAAAGGAAGACTTTTTTCCACGTTCTCTTTTAAATAAACAAAGGTTCCTCTCCTCCTCTCACCCTACCTCACGTTCACAAACAAGCAACAGATGCCATAGATTCACTTTGTACCTGGGCTTTTGATCAGGTAGCACTTTGATTTTCAGTGCTCACTTTTGACAAGGAAGGGAATGAGAGACCCATTTTTGTGACATTAATAGAGCCTTTTCTGCTGTGGTAATTTATTTGTGCTCTGCTAATAATTTTCTGCTGATCTGTGTAGATTCTTCATGTCAGCCACAGAGAACAGGACAGAGTGACAAAACATGGTTTTCATCACCCTGAAAGATTTTTCAGGGGCGTGGGGTAGTGTGGGCTGCTGTTCCCTCTGACAACCTTTGCCTGCACTGTAAAACAGGACTGTGGGCCTGTGCACTGCACCCATGCCCAGGATGGGAGAGGGTAAATGCATACAACCTCCAGCACTGGGTGCTATCCCCAGGACTGACATCGAGGAAGAAGACTCATTTTAACGCTTTGCAGGCAGCTGGTAAGAACAAGGAAAAGGCTTCTCTAAGAGGCTTACATACAAAACAGTACCGAAAAGGGCAAATCAAAGACAGCAAAGGTGGGAAAAGCAATGTTTCTGTGCAATAGCTCCATCCTGCAGGTGCTCCTCTGAGACCTTGCTGAAGCGCATGTGGCAGACAAAAGCTTTAGTAGCCATTTTAATGCAAATCAACTATACACATAACCTGGTATTTCACAGTCCCCTGTTCCCACAAGGGCACAGTCATTCTCTTTGAGGCCTCATGAGCCTCCTCAGCCCTTGCACATGAGCAGCTCCTTCCTGCCCTGTGCTCCTCAGCATCACAAGGAAGGACGAGGAGCAGCGAGGGGCTCAGGGCAGGTCACCCAGCAGCAAAACAGAGGCAGAACAGTCTGCTTTGCAGCACAAAGACAGCCCCACGTGTGGTGTAAGCACCACCAGGCACTAGTGACTTTATTACCTAACGGTCCAATGTCAGCCAACAACATGAATCATTCTACCAGCACCAGCACTGCTGGAGACCCTTCCCAAGAGCATTCATGATGGGAAATGCATTTGGAGAGGAGCTAAAAAAGACCCCCAGAGATCAGAGCTGAAAGACACTGGCAAGTCAGCATCAGAAAATTCACATCCCACCTGCCCATACCCCAACCCTTCTCCAGAGAGGGCTGCCTGCTCCCAGCTGTCAGTCCCGGGCGGGCTCCGTGGCAGACGCACTCGCCGCGTGCTCGACGGCAGGGAAAGCAGGAGTGAGAATAGTGGGCACCTGGCTGGCGGGAGGTGTGACAAATCCTTGGCAGAGCACAAAACCGAGAGCAGTTTTAAAATCAGCAACAAGCATCTGACAGCTCTTGCAAGAGCCTCCTCGGCGTTCCTGTGCCGTCACCATGCTCTCCGAGGGCGGATGCGGGAGTTGGGGACCGTCGGTGTGGGAAAGTACTGTTCAGCGGGAAGACACGGGGCAAACCCCAAAGCATTATCACTGATCCAGACACTGTTTGGCAGTTTGGTACACCATGGTTTTCATTCCAGCTGAGGAATATTATATGGTTGCTCATGTAAAATTAAGCCTAATTTGGCATTAAGATTCTGCAAAATTATGCCTGGACATGAGGAAACAAAGTGAACTGAGTAGCGACTAAGCCTGTATTGATTTTTACGTGTGTGTGTCTCTATCATTACTACTAAGCTGGTGACACTGTGAAGGGCACAATTATTTATGTTCCATCAAATTAGTGAGTAATTCAAATCCCTGACGAAATCTCAAGCAAGAATTGCTTTCACTTCTACAGAAAGTCCTTCTGACTCTGGAATTGTTCACTTACCCCTGGAAGGGCACTGTAAGAGTAAAAGAACTTCACAGAAAAAAAAAATGAAAAGCTATGCAATAAAAATTCAAACACAGCTCACGCAGTCATGAGTATCATCCCTACATCTATCTGAGGGTCACCAGATCTGTCACCATTATGGGGACAGTGTGGGAACCTTACACAGAGTTGAGTCCCCCTGTAGGACCAGGCCTTCTAATAGATGAAGAAATGAGGATGATGATGAGTATTTGTGTGGGTGTGTAATTTCCTCTTTGAAAACTCAAGGATTAAGAGGAATGAGTGACTGTTCTGCACAACTAAAGAAGGATGCTCTGCTAGTTGGAGGGAGAGGAAATCTTGTTGAGATGAGGCACATGGGAGGATTTAACCTGGAAGGCTGGTGATCTCTCCAGCCAGCACACGATATGTGACCATGGTCTAATTTGAAAGCAAGGCAGTTATCTCAACTATCTCAAGGTAGTTCCCTCCATTCATAATGCCTTCTTGATTTTTACACTATAGGCAAGTGCCTCTGTATTGTGACAACCACCTAAAACTAATATGGGCATGGAAATGTCATAAAATGCAAAGAAACTTAAGGTTTTAATTTTGCTTCCTTTTGTTGGATCCCTGCTTCATCCAACCACTCTATCAAAAACCCACAGGAGTTTTCCACTGTATTTCAGCCAAAAAGTCCATGTTGCCTTAGGGTCCCAGTTGAATGCAGCCAAATGGAAGGCAGGAAGAAGCTTTCCAGATAAATTCATAAAAATGTGCTCATGTAAGATGTAAGTAAATCACATCAAGAAAAATGCAAGCGTCTGGAATAAAAACTCACATCTTTAGTATTATTCTATATAATAACATTAAAAGAGGGATATGATATGAAAATTCTTCACTGAAGCATTCCATCAATATTTAAGTTAAAGAGAACGATCTCTTTGAACAACTGCTTTGCAGGAGGAAATTCCTTTACTCTAGCCACCAAAAGAGCCTTAGAAAAGGCCTTTAATCAGGGCCTTTGAAACAGGAAGGAAAGCATGATTTTCCTCTTTTTCTTCCTTAATGTTTTGAAAAGGAAACAAGCTATTGAAATATATCAAGCGATTTCCTTTACTTGAAACACGAGCAGACTTCTGTGCATTGTGTGCAAAACAAAAATAAATGCCTTTTATCCACCCAGATTTTCTGCGGGCAGGCAGCACCGAGGTGGACTGATCATTATGCGGTTAGGGAATCACAGTCTCGGGACCGAGTCACATCCTACCCAAACAATTATTTTTGGGAATGGGATAATCCTCTTAGGAGACACTGCGGTGATTATCCATGAGTGGCTATTTTGGCTGTGGAGCGAGAAGCAAGAGAGGGAGCAGAAAAGCCCGATGAGATGGCTAAAACACTGCCACCCTTGCAGAGGTTCATTTACCTGAAACAGAAAGCAGGTAAAAAGCAAAACGAAAAAGAGATCCTAGTCCAGTTAAATGGCATCTTGGCTGCAGAGTCAAATGACTTAGCCACTGAAGAATCCTTGCAGCCCAACTTGTCCTCGCTTTGCTTTTGTGAGTCTGTTTTGTTACTCAGTGGGAGCGAGGTAATAACACCAATTTTTGTGGAAAACAACACCAGTTTTTCAGCTCGGTGTGTTGTTTTTATTTCACGGCAGAACACTGCAATTTATAAACAGCAAAACCTAAGGAAAATTCTCTAAATGAAAGACTTTATGGTATATTATCATTTAACCCGTTTTTTACTTCTTTAGATTTACTGGCCTTCCCAAATGCAATCTTAAAT
The DNA here is from genome assembly GCF_003031625.1 of Empidonax traillii. Taxonomy (NCBI): domain Eukaryota; kingdom Metazoa; phylum Chordata; class Aves; order Passeriformes; family Tyrannidae; genus Empidonax; species Empidonax traillii. The sequence continues at coordinate 2,156,438 of NW_020955297.1, read as the reverse complement.
GATTCTGAAAGTAGAACAATTAATCCAAAATCCTATTTGTTTTAATCCAAGAGTGTCAACTAGTTTTAGGTTTGCAGTCAAGAGAAAAAAAATGTTTGTTAAGCTCTACAGCACTAGCTAATGTCTAAAGACAATCCTCGGAAAAGGTGCAAAGATGTTTTATCACAGCACCATAGATGGGACGGAGATTTATTATTGTACCGAGCGCCATTCCAGCAGATGCCTTTTGAATTACAATGAGATTATTAAAACTTTACAAATCATTATATTAAAACCTGACAAGAGTACTTTGGGAACCAGAGGATCTTGATGTCATTGCTGATGATGCATAGCCTGTGGTAAGGCTTCAGGAAAATTCCTAAGTAAAAAATTGGTTATAAAAGTATAAAATATATTAATATTTATTTCAGTACCTGCTATAAGTTCAAGGATAATAGGTATATGCATCAGAACAGCTGAATGATCGTATTTATGTCAGCATTAGAAAGATGTTCATCTGCTGCAAAGTTTAATTAATTTTCATAGATAGTTAATTTTCTGTTTCATTATCAGCTCCCTAAATTTGAAAGACAAATAATTTATAAACAAATAGAAACTTCAGAGAGGAGTATTTTTAGAGCAAACAGAAGATAAATAACAGAGTGAAGCATCCACGCTGCCTTCGAAGTACTAATATGAATGATATATTGCAGCAGGTTTTGATTGATAACTTACGCATTCTAGAGCACTGACTGAAAAGAAACAAATTGTTTACTGTTAACCCCAAACCATTTTCAGGTAACAAATGACTCTGATCTTTACCAATCAAATAATGGCTGTGATGCCCTTAAACATCAGTGAATGAGGAATGTGTATGCTCACTGTGTCCTTCCAGGGGTGACCTGATCCCGTAAGGACAATATTCCTGCCCTTCTCCCCTTCCCAGCAAGAAGAAAGTTTAAACAGCTACTTACCGTGATGTACGACGCCCTTCAACCCATGGATAATGGGATCCAGTGCTGAATTGTCCCTCTGACTGACCTACATGCAAAGGATACAGGATTGGTTACATCTACTCTGGCATCAGGCAGAACAGTCTCAGTTTAATCTTCTAAAGAGAAAAAAAAAAAGATGTTATCTAACAAGCTGCTTAGTTCTCACATTTACAATGGATCTTCACCAAATGCCAAAGATACATGGTGTAATAAAATAAAGTGAGGAAGGTTAAATCAAAAGAAAGTGTCCTCTGAATTCTTTAAAACATTAGCCAAATTACCAGCCCTGCAAAGCCTAAAAACACAGAGCTGATTTCTCTCCATCTTCTTCTGCTTTCATAGAGGAAAACTGCTGTGATAAACAGAAGTTATCTTGGACCAGTTCATTCCTTACTGATGTGGCCATAAATCTGGTGCTGCCACTGCACTCAGTGAAGCTGGACCCCTTTCAGCCCTAATGGAGCTGGGCCTTGGCATCTCATTGCTATTCATATTTTTAAGTTTATTTAATTTAGTGTCACTTGGACAAAAGAAAGGGAAAAAAAGCTTTGTGAGAGGATACAGAAAAAAATCACCAGTTTCTGACAATGTAATTGCCTGCAGTGCCAGACCAAAACCTGCAGCATTCCTTCTGTCACCCAGCCCACGTCCTCCGCAACGGTGAGATCCAGATCAGAGAGAGGAAGGGAAGGCAGCAGGAAAGATTAACCCTGTTGAGCTCCACAACTTCCAAATTAAACCCATCAGTTCAGTCCCTTACTTGCACGCAGCCAAGGAATTTACAACCAATAATGCAGTACTTTTTTTTTTTATTTAACCTTTTACCTCTTCAGAGGTATTGAAGGAATAACTCAAATAATAAAACATGTTCCCAGAAATTGTGAGTTACTTGCCAATTTACTTTTGGGAGATAAATACCGGCATGTATCTCATTGATGGGGTAGATTTCTCTTTTTTTTTCCCACCAGTCAGCTCCAGAACCTCAGCAGTGTTAATCATTTCCGGATGGACTGCTCCCAGTGGGCAACACATCAAATGCAAAGGAGCTCCTCTGTACTTTACTGCCTGCTGATGACCTCAATGCCATGAGGAATAGCAGAGTTTAATCACATTATGGCTGTGCATCAACATATTAAGAAAGGACTAGAGACAAAAGAAGAAAATCCTGAGAAGGAACCTTGTGCCCAGCAGGGAACACACTACTGTGTGAAGCACAGAAGCAGCTTGGAGCTCACTCTTAGGAAGGGGACATAATTGACAACAGCACATCCAAAATATGTGTTATTGTAAAAATATCACAAATTTAATGGCCAGACAAGAAAACTGGAATCCACTGTCCAAGTTTCACAATCACATCTCTTCTCATCCTTCCTCCCCGTGACTAATTAGGAATCTTAGAAACCTCATTATCTTCTTAGCCAACTTAGCTGAGATAAACTACAAAAAAAATCACCTTTCTTTTTTTCTATTTATTTGGCCTTTGAACTATTCTGCTGTGTTCCAGATGCATTTTTGTGCACCTCTCTAGAGAGAAAATGGTTTGGTTTGGTGTTGCAAACGGAAATTGAAAATCCTTTCCTCATCACAGTACTCCAGAACTTGCAACAATCAGCTAGGGCAAGAAATGCAATAAAATTATGAAAGCAGAAAAAGCAGCTTTGAAATATATACAGCTTAGATGTCACTGGACATAATACTATTAGCCCTGAAGGCTGTAAGCTCTTTGAAGCATGAACTTTTATATGCCCAAAGGGGTGCTCTATACACTTTGGATCCTGTATAAATAATAATCACAGCACAGTGGACCCAAAGACTCACTTTGTAGGTTCTGTCTGGCATCTGACAAGTCAACAACAAACACTAAAAACACAGAGCCTCTTGTGAGACACATTCCTGAATCTTCTCCATTTATCCAGGTTTCACAAAAAAAAAAAAAAAAAAACAACCAAACACACTCAAAAAAAGATCATTAAAATGCTTCCAGCAGTTAAGTACAAGAATGTAAGAAAACCTTGCACTGGACTTAAACAATGTTTTATTTATTGCTACCTAACCATAAGCAGTAAAGAGTTTTATTTTGTTTACATTGGTTTTATTTCTGGTGACAGCTGCAATCAGTTTGAAGAAGGCAAATAGATAGAAAGAATCCTAAAGGTTAGAACTCTTCCTTTTGGGACTTTGTGTCAAAGCAGATCAATCCTTAACCTCAGTCCTGGCAGCGCCCCTTTAATCTGCTGAGGTGGTATGACTGTATAGATGCACACAGTCTTTTGGATAGCTCATTCTGCAAGTGTGTTGTGTTCTTCAATAGCATAAAATCAACAGGCACGTTATTTCTTTTGGGGCTGGCGAGCAAATGCTCCGTGCATCTGTAATCATGCTTTCTCCAAGGGTATAAGGAGTGGAATCTCATGTTTCCTTAAAAATCACATTCAAACAAGTATCACTTGCAGAGATGTCAGTTCAGACCTAAATGGGATATAGCTTTATTTTCCTTCCAGATGCTTTCCCTCTTTTTTCCTTATACTCTCACATGGTTCCCTCATGCTTCACTACAACTGTTTCAGGATCTTAGCAAGACCATTAGAAAAGTGCCTAAAAGTTTTCTCATTTTGTGGAAGCGTTCAGACTTCAGAACAAAAGTTTTCTTACATCTTTTTCTTCTTCAAATTCTTAAAAAAAAAATCCCAAACTAAAAAAAAAAACCACCTTGAATTTCCTCTCTCTCTCTCTTTTTTTTTTTTTTCTTTTTTCTTCATTTCTCAGTATCCTTTTTCTGGCTGTGTTCACAGAGAAAAGGAGGTTTCTGAAACCCAAAATGTCAAGTTCTATCCCTGTTGCTGTACATCTCTGGTTTAACTGGCCTGCAGCTACCACGCTGGTAGAGATCACAGATTCACCCATACAAGAATCCTGTCTCTGACAACAGCTGATACTCAAAAGAAAGGAAGGGCAAAAAATAGCTGAAGGAAAAAAGGACAAAAATCTTCAGAATAAGAAGTGTCCTTCTGACCTGCTTTATGATTCCATGTCATGAAGCTTGAGCTTATATCCTTCTGCAAACTGCTTTTATCTTTCTTTGTTATATAATAAGTGTTACAAAAGTGAATTTTATTATCTTATGGATATATCCCAAAGCAAAACAGCAATGAATTCTTCAGATTGATTTTACACGCCACACTTCTGCTCATGCCTGGTCTACAGAGTAAGAGAAAGATCATACAACAGCAACTGGGTCTTGGCACTTTAGCTTCACCCAACAAACACCTGCCAAAGCTGGGCAAAGTTTTTCTTTTCCTGTGAGAGAAAAGTCATGAGTTTCCCCCTCCTTCTTCAAGACCCTGGCACTGAAGAAACACCATGAATGGCAACTTTTCAAGCACAGGAATTTCAGGCACAAACACAAACCTGTGATGCTGCTGGCCACGAGCTTGCTGGACAGCATTAAAAGACAGATGGAAAAGCATCCTGAAACTGCCCGAGAATGCCCACAGTACCACTACTACAAATGTTGTTTCCTGAACAAGATGCTTTTGCTCAAGACTGACTAGCACTCTATAGGTCTGAAGAAAACAGATTAAATAACGCTTGTGTGCATCATTCATAATTGAAAAATGCCTGTAATCCTCTTCAGCAGAAATAAACAGGTAGCTATCGTGCTAAGTGCAATGGAAAAACAAACACATTAAGCAGTTCCCTGTGCTAACACAGCTCTCACCACAGAGTAAATATGGGGTGAATATGGCATGAAGCAGCAAAATCTCCTTGTTTCTCGCACCCTTTGGTGACTTCGATACCTGGTGCACATGCCATTCCAAACAGAACAAATGGCTTGCTGTTAATGCAATGAACAAAACAAACATCTACAATACAGGAAAAGGTAAGGCACAAGTGACCCCATTCTGCAGTCATAAACTAGGGATGTTTTTCACATGAAGTCATGGTGGAAATCATTACTTGAGACAGGTTAGACTTACAGCTCCCACATTTGATCCAGGGACCGAGAAATGATCCCTTCCTCAGTGAACAAGGTTGATCAAGTCATGAATTCTATTGACAATAGTGTTAACACCTCTCAGCACCACAACCTGTTGTCCCCTTGCTGCAATGTGCTGTTTTTACAGCTCTACCCTTGAGGGCAGACCAGGGAGCTCAGCAGCTTCTCAGGATAACATTATTAATGCTCCCAAGAGGACAGTTCCAGTGAAAAAGCAGAGCAGGAGTGCAAGGAGGACACACAGCACCTCAGCCAGGCTGTCCATGCCAGTATAGGCACCAAGCCAGAGCATGTGAAAACAGACTGCACTGGGTAAGGCAGTACTCTGTGGAAAGCCCCTGTGTTACAGCAGTACTAACTCAGCGTGTCCCAAGGAGTTAAAATGTCCCAACCAGTTCTCATTCTCTATCACTCATTGTATATTAAGTAGCTAAAGCTCTCTGTTCATCTGATTATTTTATAGGACAAACTCAGAACCTCCTGAAGACCCTGATTTCTCAAAACTCAGCAGAGCTGTAAAGTGTTAAAATTTGTGTCACATGCTATATAATTTAAGCCACGTGCTGAAGTCATGTAAGTAATCCACGACCTGTCTTTCTGCTGGAAACAGTTCTATAGAGCAGTAAGAAAAGGTCTCTGGCAAAAATACCAAGTTTGCAATGCTTATTTCAGAAACAGTAATAAATAAAACCAGGGGAACCCCCAAATACACAGGGAGGCAGTTGGAGAGGCCAACCAGCAACACCAGACTCTACTTCCAAGACTCCTGCCCAAAGGGTCAGATTCCCCCTCCCCTTCCACATTGCTCTGGGCAGCATCCCAGAAAACCAGGTTATCCTCCCACCAGCCAATGCAAACAGGGCTCAGGGTTACACCACAAGGTTCTCTAATGATCACTTGAACCAGCCACCTGGTGAGAATTAGGTGAATATTAACTACTTGAACAGCTCAGGGGTAAGGAATACACTTCCCTTTTCAAAATATGTTTAAATAGATCTGTTGGGTGGAAAAAAAGGGTGTGGGGGAAAAAAAAAACCATCTATTTGTGTTGATACAAAATACAAATTTCTCTTTCATTTTCACCTTAAAGAAAATCTGGCATTTAGACATTAAACTGTCATAAATTCGCAGCAACTGCTTTCAAGCTCATTAAATGGGCTCACAGACAGTATTGCAAAGCATCTCAAAGTGAAGGAGAATGCCATAGTCGGCTATATTGAAAGGTGAAATGACATGCATTTTGTTCAAGGCAGAGGAAAATGAATGGCAACAATTTTGTGATACAGTACCTGAGCCTTTCCCCTCCGAATAGTGATATAATTTACTTTTCTCTCCCACTGCAACATTTGGCCCTTGACTTGGAAACTAAATCTTCAATCTATCAAGCCTTACCCATCTGCTAAGTAAAATGGCCAAGACAATCTGCATGCCTTGAATTCGATATAGCCAGCTGCTCCCAGAGTGCTGTGGCATTAACATCCAGAGACCATCCTCCCGGGCTGCAAAGGACGGTGCCTGCCAAGGATGAATGACTACATACTTAACCGTGGCAGCTGAAGCCAGTGACAGTGGCTGACACAGAGAGATGCCAATGTGTCAAACTCTGCTTTCAATTACAATGGTGAAAGTCAGGGGTAGTATTCCCCCAACTGTGCACCTTCAGCTCCCATACAGCTTGTGGTAAAGATACACAGCTCACCAGCCAAATACCCAGGTCTCCAAACATTCTGTACAAATAATTAGGAAGAAAAAGAAAACTATTATAAATTAACTATGTTGCACAGATTAAATTGTCCCATAGTGTTTCAGGACAATCAACATGGTTAAACAATTTATTCTTTTATCAGCTCAGTGGTGTTGGACAGATGCCAGTCCTCAATCTCTACAGGAAAGGACCTAATTTTCACTGGCTTAGACCAGAAATTAGAAGAATCCCATTAATGTGAACACTGTGTTACACAGTATATATTTTAATATCACAGCAACAGGATTTCAAAGAATCCAAGATAACTGCCATAAAAAGAAACAATTTTTTCCTCACTAAATGAAAGCATCAGAGATACTGTTTGTGAACTCTTCAAATTCAAATCTTTGGGGACAAATAATTTCAGGGCTAGTTATCCCTGCTCCTAACCCCTCTGAACAACAATCCTTTATCCCGCATCAGGCTGCAGCACTGGGAAAGGACACACATCCTGGCTTTGTGGTCCCCACCCTTCTACTCTGCACTATGTGCATTGTCTCACCTCTCACTTCTCTCCCTTTTGAAGTCCACATTGTAAAGTCTGCTTGTGGATAAATATCTCATTTCTTAAACATTTCTGAATTTAAGGAAGTGAAATATTTCAGCCAGATCTGGAATGTAAATGAACAGATATGAAAAGTTTACATGTGCTTTGCTTTGAAATAAAGTAGGAAATACTTATCTGGACCTTT
>NW_020955297.1:2145991-2148751 GCF_003031625.1 Empidonax traillii | reverse complement strand
CTCCCTTTTGAAGTCCACATTGTAAAGTCTGCTTGTGGATAAATATCTCATTTCTTAAACATTTCTGAATTTAAGGAAGTGAAATATTTCAGCCAGATCTGGAATGTAAATGAACAGATATGAAAAGTTTACATGTGCTTTGCTTTGAAATAAAGTAGGAAATACTTATCTGGACCTTTTCAGGAGAACTGACGGGTGAGAAGGGATACTGGTCAACACTACAGCACACTGAGGTATCTGTCGAGCCAAGAAAATGCCTACAAAGCTTCTGACATAATGATAAGCTAGATTTGGTGCTCTAAGTTTTTCACCTTCACAAGCACTAAATGATCCAAGAATGATATATTCCTGCTCCTCCACAGATGATATTTTCTTCCATCCCCCCATATAAGCTATAATTGCACATCTCTCGTTTGAGTCGATGCAAAAGGACAAATCTGGCCAAGAGCCTGCAGCCTGACAGAGGTGAGCTGGGAGGCAGAAGGCATTTGCTGTGTAATGAATGGACTGCCCAAAGTAAGTACCCTGCAGGAAATATTTGTAAGGGAAAACAAGAAATGGAAACAGTCCCCTTAATACTTCAAGTTGCTGCTCATGTGTAAAATCAGAGAGAACAACAGGTAACCAGGCAAAATGTGACACTGAACCTTATGCTGGCACACGCACTATTTCACACAGATACTACCACGACCTTTGATTTTTTTAAAAATGTGCATTAGAGCTGATTTTGCCTTTGCCTACGGCAACCGGTTTCAGGTTCAGTGATTTGAAGGCAAACTCTGTTGAGTTAAATCTGGGGTTTGGCCTTCAGGTGTTAATAATCCTGCTATGAATGAAAATATACTGGAAGCCATAGAGGTGCATATGCTGGAGGAGGGGGTGTTCCTAAATGTCTCATTCAGTATGTTGGGGGGGGGGGGAAGTTAATGAGTCTTCCAATGATTATTTTAAATAGAGTAATGGGTGTGCATTGATCCTTCTAGCTAATTCCACTTTGAATAATACATCATTCTGACTGAAAGCTTGCTAGTGATGTATTAACTTCATATTTCACTACAGCTTTGGAGGGTATCTACACTGAGATATTAAGTGGCAGTGCCAAAGAGGAAGCTGCACTTTTTCCTTTACTTTTTCAAAGTCCAAAATGGTTTTAAAAGCTATTGAACTGACTTTGGGGTTAGGTGTTCTAGCTGTCCCTCACCTTTGGTTGAATGCAATGCCGCTGCTTGCAACTGCTCCTCTCAGCCTTTAACTCACCCCCTCTGTCCCAGCCTCTGGACCCAAGGTAGTTACAGACATCCCAGGACAAGGATGGGACAAAGGTTATGGATCAGCAACTTCTCCTTCCATTATGTCCAGCAGGGATGCTTGAAAGCACAAGCAGCATAAATAGTCTCTTTTACACCACAGGTTGGCTGAAATACCCATGTCACAAGAAGAGCAAAGGGACGGCACTGGCACCACAGAAGAACATACAACAGAGCCTGCGCCGGCGTGTTGGTGCAATGTGCTGATACAGGTGACTGTCTCAAAAAAAGCAAGGCTGAGAAGCTCAGAGGTAGAGTTAAGTCCGCTTAATAACTCAGCTCAGAGTACTCTGTGTCCGTGCACACTGAGTTTCTTTGTTAGCAGACAGAAACATTGATCGTGCTTTGTGCACCTGCTGGCAGCGACTGATCGGATCACCGGGCTGAGGAAGACTCTGCAGCTTCCCCTCCACAGCACTACCCCTATTCACCGTCACAAGATTTGCAACCAGCAGGATGGTAAGAAACAGCCAGCAATGTATTTTCCTTTCTTTTTGTAAGGCACTCATTTGCCCAAACTTTGACTCTCTCCATTGATAAGTTAAGAATTAATTTCCCCAAAGCATTCTTGCACGAATGCAGCTAATTTACTGCAAGTGAATAGCAGATTCAATTAACAAATTATTGAAAGATCTTAATACGCATATATCTAATGAAAAACAAAAGATATATGCAGCCCAAAAGCACAATCTGATTAGGAGCAACAGAGTATCTCAGATACAAAGCTCTGTAAAAGACAAAAATGTAATTGCAACACAGAGGAGAGGCAGCTTCAGTGGCAGCTTCTCAAAGCGGGCAAAGCTTGATTGATAGACTTTATCATCTGCAGCTGCGCAAAAAAGGGCTAGAGGAGCTGCAAGTTTATTTAAAGCAATTTCAGTGCACTGAGCCTACTTGTTCTCCTTTGAGAAAATAATATGATTTCTTCATAGAGCATGTAGTCTACTTATTTAAGCAGCAGTGTGCAAGATCTTTCAATCCTACCAGCAGTTCAGCTGGAAAAATGACACACCAGGGGGTAACATTTTATCAGGATGGAGGCTATTTTATAAAAACTGCCATCAGTTATAAACTGTTCTCACCATCTGAGTAAAAAAAAAAAAAATAAGTGGGGGGGTAGAGGGAGGAATGGAGTTGGGTCTCTCTCTTAGTTTTCAAAATTTGCTCAGTTTACAGGATTTTTTAGGTAAAAATAACCATTTTGACCTAAGCTGGGAGAAAATGAGAAAAAATATAATGAGCACTACAGCCAGATCATCCTACAACACCCACTCCTTGCTCTACAGCTTCACACATTTGGAGAGGCTAAACTCAAAACTGTGAAACCACAAATGGAAGTTAGCTCTCATTTTCTTCTGCTCCTGGCTTGAATTTGGTACAAAAGTGTGCAACTGAGAGAAAAACATCTTCAGTTACTCTTTTCTTTTTCCTTTTTTTTTTTTTTTTTTTTTTT
>NW_020955297.1:2084257-2145394 GCF_003031625.1 Empidonax traillii | reverse complement strand
TTCAGCCTTTCCCTCTCTTCCAGCCAACACAAAGGATTTTAGTGAGAGAGGTCACATCAATCACTCCCTTAAAATGAAGAAAAGGAATCGTCTCAGCTTCCCAACATCTTTCATTCATTCTACATGAAAAGTCCTCATTTTTTTCTCCCCCAGCACTGCCCTGGGCTCCCTCCAGCCCGGCAGTACAGATGACTCAAGCCGGCATCTATGAGTCACAAACACAAAGGATGCAGAAATGTCAATTAAGTTACACAGTCACTTCCCTAATGACAACCACACCTCAGTTCACAATTAAATTAGAAATCCAGGAAAAACAAATTGTTGTAGGGCAGATTTCTTTTTTTTTTTTTTAATCTCATGTTTCGAAAAATCAAATTCTAACACAGTTTGTTTGCCATTTCTTTTACCTCATTTTTAAGGAGGTTGGTGCGAGCTGATGTCCCAGAACTGCAGCAGTAATTTTTGCTACACTAAATTCCCCATGTCTAATGCAGCAGTCATGGGCTGGGAGGGCTCTTAGGCTTCCAGGCATCTTTGTGGTACAGAAACTCAACGTTAAACCAGTGGTGTTCATTAATAGCTTTCCAGCACAAAAAGACAACTATGATACGTTTTTGCATTTGTAATTTTCTTTCAATTAAGTTCTTCCACTTTTACTTATCTTTTGTAAATTTCCAGTGTCATTTAAATTCTTGCAGACGTGTGCAGCTTCGCAAAATGCTACGAACTTGCACAATTCTGTGCTCATGGTACCTAAGGCAGAAAGCACCAACTAATCCTCAGACTCTCCTCACTTCTGCCTCCGCTCTCATGTCTGAGTTGCCTGCCTCTTCCATCACCCACCTGCCACATCCTCCTCATTCTCTTCCCACCCAGTGAGCTGTTTCTGTCTCCTCCAACATTACAGCATCCTCCCTTCCCAAACCTTTCCACTTACCCCCTGAGCACCCTTTCACAACTCTCTCACCTCATCCTCTCCACCTCCTACTTCCCCAAGGAAATCCCTGTGCCCTTCCACCCCCCTGGATGTTCTTCATGGAGACAGGAGAAAGAAGCAGCCTTGACTACCCAGTATAGTGAGTGGGTTTGTCCAGGGGAAACCTGGATGCCGGCAAACAGGGTGCCTAGGATACAAAAGCCAGTGGGCTTTCAGTGTTGCTGCACCACGAGCCCCATCTTTGAGCCAGGGTGTGTACCAGCAGTGGGGCACTTGCAGCAGTACAGCTCCAAGAAGCGGGTAAGATGAGGCAGTCCATCTCAATCTCCTTCAAGCCGCTGAATTAAGAGTGGCAGGATGTGGCCTGCAATTTTTTTCTCAGCTGCTTCTAAACTGTTCAAGCTCCTGCAGCAACAAAAGTACAGCTCACCCCAGCCTATCTCACCTGGTGTAACACTACACACAACAGTGAGGATCACATCGAGATGTTTATTTTTCACTGGGTTAGCATGACCCAACAACTCAGTTCCTCACAAAAACACTTCAGCCAGTACCATAGCTATATAGTTTAAAAGAAATGTGGAAATTTTGTGTGCAGAAAAACAGCACTTAGAACACAAGAGCATTAAAAGCCTGGGAAACATTCGGTTTGTGGCAGCAGTTTCTTCCTCTCGAAATACAAAGAAACACAAAAACTAACATGACATGCATGCTTGTTTCAAGATGTTCTACATTTCAGCAGTGGCAAAGTGAACGCTATTCAATCACTGCGAGTAGGTGATAGTCTTAAAGCCACAGAACTCCTCAGGATGCTCTAGCCTTCATGCCTCTGCTCCACGGGCTTCTTACAGCTTTCCGGTGCTCCTGCGGAGCATGACCCATCTATGGAGGGGGTTTTCAAGCTCTGTCTCTGGTCAGGAAGCCCTCCTCCTACACAGGATCTAACTTCAAAATTGCCAGAATCTCAAAAATCTAAGGGAAAGGTAGGAGAGAAAGAATAAAATACAACTGAACAAGATTTAAAACAAAACTTAAAACACGGTTAGAACAAAAGGTGCTCTTTGAACAAGTCTAGCCTGACCCAGAGCAGTGAAGATGCTTCCTGCAGGGGGGTGTACACAGGAATACTCTCAGGAAGAGTCTTCCATCTCCTCTCCTCCTTTCTGAATCTGCTCACCAGAGAACCTGGCTATTAATTTGAGGTGTTTCCTTATTCTTTTATCTTCCTTCTCACACCCCAGCACTTTAACTCCTGGGTGTCCACAGATCATGCACGCTGGTTATGACCCAATCACTAATTCTGTGGCAGTCAGCTGGACCATCCAGCCTCCTGGCACGTGCTTTGCCAGCACCCCAGTTTTGGTACCCACCTCTAGAAAAGTTTCTTATCTCTCTCCTTAAAACCTGGCAGGCTGCATGGTTTTTTGATGTTACCACCTTCATATAACCACCCACAACTGACACCACAACTCACACTTGGCTTTTCCCTGCCAACAGCCGGAGCTGGTGTGGTGTGAGCTAAAAAGCCAGTGCTCTCTGAGCGCAATCCACAGAGGGCTGGCACAGAGGGACATGTTCACTGCCAGGCTGCACAGGCAATCCTACCCAAAATGCCTGAGACCCAACACAGCCTGAATTCCAGCCAGTGTTACATGTATATGAGGAGCACTGCTGGCTGCTTTGAGGATAAGAAGTTTTCCAGAGCTAAGGGCAGCAAGTACCACTGCCCAAGGAAGGAATAAAAAAATCTCCTCCCTTTAGGGGCAAGACAGTAGTTATATGGTTCAGATCCAATGCAAGCAATAACGAAGGAAGGCAGGCATAGGCTGGGCACTTAGGACACAAATGCAGCATTAAAAAAAATTGCTTCTGACACAAGAACAGCTGACAGTGATAATCTCCACAGCTCAGCACGAATTTATACAATCTTTCAACAACTCCATTAGACAGGTGTGGTAGCAGCCAGCTGTACAGCATGCACAGACCAAAGTTTCTCAAGTGCCCAGATGGCTCTGTAGCGCACCAAGGTGGTGCCACCTGCCCAGGCACCACCCTCATCTACCACCACTATCTGTCCACAGAGAGGTATCACTATCAGCTTTAGAGCTGGTCTGGGTAATGAGTGAGTTCAGACTCCAAAATGATGGATGTTCCCATCCACAACACAGTGACCCCCAAACAGCTCCGTCCAGACAGGTTTAAAAGCCAGATGTACTTTTGGCCTTTAATTCTCTGCCCAAATTATGAGCAGAGACAAGTCAAGCCATAAGGCGGGGTGGGCTGCATGTTATTAGGGAAGGTAAGCTTATTAGCTGAAATGTAATAAATCTCTGTAGATATCTGGAATAGCAGAAGGCAACAGTTTGCTTAGCCATATCACTGGTAATGAGTTGGCAAGAGGAGAGCATTCCAAAACGTTAACCTAAAGCTTAATGTGACCAGTATGCACTTTCTGTGAGAGTACTTAATAAGACTGGTTCACCCACAGTGGAGAACTATTTGTCTGCTCACGCCTTCCATGAAATGCAGCAGGATATAAAAAAGTGTGATTTTAGCAGTTTAGAATACAAAACGCAGGGAAAAAAAATCTTTGAAAAGTGATTGATGCAGTCTAATCATGTTTCACACAAGAGCATTTCAAATTATGTTAGATATTTTTATAGGATCTAGATATGATAAAAGAGGTTTGCCAGGTGGCAAGGTAGGCAAGGGGGAGGAAGGAGTAAGAAAATAATTCTGTGTTGACTGCTTCTAATACACAGGCATGTGGATAATGCCATACAAACCAAGGATGAAATGCACCAAAGAAAAGTGCTAGCTTAGCTGTTAAGGTTATGGAGTTTTGCTTTCTAATCAACGCTTACCCATATAGCTGTTTTTAAATATTGATCTGGTAAGCAGGATCCCAAGGGAAAATAAATATCAAAAGGGGTGATTTAATTCAGTCATCCTGATTTCTGCATAACATGATCCTATTTCTTCAAAAACCCAGAAAGCAGTAACTTAAGTGAAGCTTATAGATCAGCTAATATATTTACAGCCTTAAAATAACACGAGACACTCTATAAAGTATGCTGAGATCCAAAGTTAATCTCTTTTAGCAATATTCTTGCAGCAAGTAAAGATGAATTTTACGGTGAAAAAATCCATTTTATCAGGAGCAAGACTGAGCTTTCTAATAACTGAGCTACTTTCTAATATGGCACATCATTTTACTTTACTTATAAAGAACAGTATGCTAAATCTCCAGTTAGGCTTCATTTGATACAGTAGAGATGTTGCAAAACCAATACCCTCTTTCAGAAAGTCTCGTTGCTCTTGATAATGACCACATTACAATGCATTTTTGATGCACAGAAATGGTACTGTTACAATCAGCAGCTAAACACTTGTTCTGATGGTGTCAGCCAGGCAGCTTTTCCTGGGCTTCTCAGAGCTGTGGAACAGTTGCAAACACCATAAGCTCATAGGAAAAATCCTGCTTCACCAAAACTCACTGTTCAGAGGTGCTGAACAGATTTAAGCAATCTCTGTTTAACACATATTCTGATTTTCAGCATAGGATAAAATGGTGATTGGCATTCTTGACTCTCATCTATCTCCAGGAGAGCATAAGAGCACATTGCAGCTTCTATGCTGGTTTTGTTCTGGGGACTCTGATACCAGCACACCTGAACTTAAAGCAAAGGGAGGTTTAATATTACTCAAACCAGGACCATTGAGCTCATTTCAGACTCATCACCTCAGTGAAATTGGTGTGCTTCTCAGTGAATCCCAGATGCAAAAGATACGTCTGAAAGCTACTATAAAGTTATGCTGTAAAAGTGTTCCCAGGTTTACACAACATCATTTCCACACCACAAACCTGAAGATTTCTGATTTAGGCTCACAGAAGGTAAAACATCAGATATAAGGATTGCTCTGGGCAAGCCGCCATCTCGGCTGCAGAATTATTTTGGGGGGGTGATATGCCATCAGCATTATCAGCTAAACCATCAGCCATACATACAAATGTTTGCCTCTGTACAAAGACATCAAGAAGGGACCAGACTAGACTCTGATTTACTTTCATTGCCTTTCTTTGACCTCTGGAAAGAAAACCACAGGCTCAGAAAACCTTCAATAATCATCTCTGCCACAATTGTCCTGCAGCACAGAAACTACAGACGACAAAAACCAGCAACAACTCAATCTGACAGCAGTAACCTGTAACACTGGATTTACAGTAATTTAGGATAGATTATAATTAAATTACTGAGGGAAACTTTTCTGCACACCCTGCTCTGCATCATGGGTAACATTTAGGAATTATACAAGAAACCACACATATCACTGGTAATAACTGGGGTGGTGCCTATATGAACATGCCAACCTGACACCAATCCGTGCCAGTGACACCCCTGGGAGGGGTGGGCAGCACCCTCTGCTCCTAGCCACTCCCCATCCCTCCCTTGCATGCTTTCATGCTTTCCCATCACATCCAATCTGGGAAAAACACTGACATTTGAGCTGGATCTGTTCTGTGACTTGACTAAGGATGGATGGTGTGGGCAGTGCAGACAAAGACACAATTCGGATGACTACATAACCCCCTCGCCGATTGTGCAAAAATGGCACGTTCCATTTATTTGTACAATTTGAGCCCTAAGTGATTCTTACATCTCACAGCAGCCTATTAACAAAAAAAGACTTTGTGAATGGAGTAGCCGGGTAAACACTTCAAACAAACACATCAATTATGCATAAGTCGGTATACTTTTTCTACCTTAGGGATCAAAACTGAAACAAGACTAAAGAATTATGTTTTATTTGTATTAAAAATGTATTAGCTACTGTCCGAGATGGTTTTCTAGAACATTTGGTATGCTACCCAGGAAATTCTGTCTGAAGCTTGTATTGTTTATTATTGCCAATACCAGGAGAAACCTGGCACTGTTATATCTGGGAACTACAGTAATAATTCTTCAGGCAGAACAGCTTATATTTAATAAGAATAACTTTTTCATCCGAGCCAGAAGATCTAAAGGGAAAGGAAGCCCCAATTTTACCCATCTATTTTATATATTCAGACTTTACAACCAATCTCTCTTTTATGGCACAAAGTGAAACTAGGCAATCATTTATGAACGGATCCTGTGCTCACCTTTGATCAAACTGTGCCATAACACTAACTGGTAACCAGAGACATATGAAGACTGTGCAGTTTCATGGAAGATACAGAAAGTGAAAAGAGGGTAATTTTTCTAAGGGGTACACAAATTCTGAGCAAAATCCTGAAGAACAAGGCAATGTGAACTACAGAACTGGATTTTTCCATCTATGTCCCATGAATGTAAGCCACATGTAATACACTTGATTAAGCCTCTGAGAGACAAATGGGTATGAGTACTGGATGACTACAGAGCCTGTTTGTTGTTTGCTTTTCTTTTTAAGAAAAAAGAAATCAAATTAAATTTTAAAAATAGGTGGCCAGACAGACATAAAAAACTATCTTTGTGGAATCCAGGCTAGATGTTTAACAACTGGGAGATAACAGCGACTCACCAGAGGCAGCTGCTGTGTTTGGGAAAGAGGAAAGAAGCTGAACGCACAGCTTCACATCTCCTTTGATTCTATAACTAAGATCAATTCTAGTAACACTCTCTGAAGACCTGGACAGCAAGAAATAGATGCTTTATTTACAGCTTCTCTCTTCCTCTTTTTTTCTTGAATAAAAAAGTCAAGTCAAAATGCATCATGTTTGGAGCACGTAACAAGGAAGCGGACAAAGCAATATTTGCTATCACAGAGAAAAGTTACTTGCAGCAAGCAAGCCATGTCTGATGGCTTCTCAATGCTCAGAGACACAAGAGAGACTCCACAAGGGGCTCTTGTCACTTCCCCAGAGAAGACAGCATGTGAGGAATGGAGCCTGCCTGAAATCTGGGGATCCTTCCACTTTGTCCCAGCTGTCCCAGCATTCAGCTCTAGGTCTGCTGTGTGATGCTTGACAAAGTCACCAAGTCATGCCTCAACAAAGCACAACAGAGAGCAAAATGAAAAAAAGTACTACCCTAGTTAGAGAACTAATTTGTTTTCTAGTCTAATGGTTATAATCAGTAGACTTCCTGAGTATCAATCTTCCTGAACCACAGAAGGGGTGAGATTACAGACTGACAATTGGAATTTTTACATATTAGGCATCTAAGTGCCATTTTCAGGAGTTTGGTAATGAAAACTCTACAAGGCATTTTTCTATAAATTAAAAAATTTTCATGGCATGGCTACAGAAGCATGTGGGTTTTTTTAAGGCAGGATATTTTTAAATCACAGAGAAGTAAATTACTGTGTTCAAGATGCTGACATTAGACACTATAAATATTCCTAAACTGACTCCACTTTTGAACATCAAGGGTGAGAGAAAGGAAGGGGAGAATAGAAAGAAAAGAATACATGAATGTGTGCTGATCAAGCTTCTAGGGCAAGTTATTAAAATAAAAACACTGAAATGTAAGGGGACAATTACAAGAATTAATGCCAACAAATTGGTACGCAACTTAACGAAGCAAGCTAATAATGGCATCCCACTTGGGATTAATTGCAATACATTAATCAATTAAGAATCACTGAGAAAGCAAAAAAACTGCAGGTCAAAAACATTTACAATGCTGTAAACTGGAAGATAGCGATCCTGACATTCAAATGAACATTAAACTAGAAGAGCACAGAAATCTATTCCCCATGCAATGCACACAACCAGCTCTCATTAATGGTTACGACAGATAGCTCAAGACACTGAGGAGAGACCCCATAAAATATACAGTGTTTTTCAAATCTGTAGCATTGCACAACTTTGGAGTCCAAGTGCTCTCAACAGCAAGAAAGTTTGCAGTTCCTTCCCAACATCAACAACTGCGATGTTTCCACTAAATAAATCCGAGCAGAGGACTGTGATTTATGACAAAAAGCAGAAGTCACTCGACAAGCCATTCCCATTGTTAGCCACCCTCCTTCCTCCTGCACCCAAACCAGAGAGGCGATGGCACAAGTTGTGAGTTATGGTCTCAGACTGAGCAGTTAAAAAGGCATTTACAGTGCATTTTCGGGGAAAAAACCCAACTAATTCTAATTTTTACCTTCAATTAGATTTTTTTCAGACACTTTGGAAATTCATTTTTGTAGATATGTCTGAAATTAAAAACAAAATAAAAGCCAAAGACCCTCTGCAAATTCTGGTATTTTGCTCTGCATTGTAAAAGGAACTGCATGGCACCACTTTCTGTACAGCTCATATCCTTTAAAACTCAATCTAACAAAAAGGCTTTAATTGAAAATACTGCATTTTGGAGGTCATCTGACAACATCAGGGTTTCTGCCTTATTGGAAAATACCACGAATGAGTTCACAGAGCTGAAGAGAAGAAGGGAAGGAAAGACGATTTCTTGGGCACTGAAGAAGATAAGTGCACATAAGGTAGATTATCCTTCTACACTGCACAGTCAGCCTGTGGATAGAAAAGTTTCAACACAGCAGGTTGCAGCCATCATGATTCTAGAGACTGCAAATGCCTCTTGGCAGAACACAGGCAAGCAGAAGCAGAACGATGTGTTTGCTTCCAAGAACGATCTGTTTCAGCCGCCCTGTCAGCCTGTGCCTCCAAATCCAGCCCACCTTTCGCTCACACATTCGTACCTCGTTCCTCCAGGCATGCTTGCTTAGGATGTTCAGGCTGCTGTGTGAACACCTCTGCTCTCAGCACTCACAGATTTAGCCACGTGTTCCTTCCCATGGTAAGCCGTGACAAGCGTGCAGCCGTGTGAGTGAGAGTCGGAACCCACAGCACCCTGCACACCAACAGAAACTCTGCTCGTGCTTGCATGGGATTTGACATGAGGGATTACCAGGAGCCCCCAGCAGCAAAGGTGTGTATCAGTGCTGCTGTCAATGGACAGAAAGTTTGGAGAATTGAAGATTATCTGGTAAAAAACCCCCCACAGGTGAAAGGGCCAGTGTTTCTTCAGTGCCGTTCAGCTCATTAGCAAAGCCCTCATTTCTTGAGCCCAGCAGCACTGAGTGATGAACATCATTGGGCTCACAGCCCTGACTCCTTCCCAGCTCTCTGTGCTCCCCAAATTGCTCATAGGTTTTGCTCAGTGAAGTCCCAGGGCTCACCCCCGCAGTCTGTCCCTTCCCTTCCCTGCTTCTCTGCTCTGATGGAAGTGGGATCTTCAAGAAAGGGATGCAGCTCTGCCCATCTCACAACTGCACCACCCTCCACAGCTGAAAACCTTTTGAAGCTTCTCCAGTAAACTCAAGATTTCATCAGAGACTGTTTGTTAAGTGCTCCTGAGAATCAGCTCACTCATTTATGTACTAAAACAAAGGATGAAGCGCCTTATTACAAGAAACCTTGATTTTTAAAAAGAACCTCTGTTGTAAACAGCAATTTTACTATTAAGCATGACCTATTTGGGCAATGGTATGAATTAGAATAAAGTTAAAGTCTCATTGTTAAGCACTTGAAACTCAATAAGCACCAAAATTGAAACTGGAGATATACAGATATATATTTTACTCACAGAGCTATTCCCCATCTGTTCTCCTCTTTCTTTCTTATTTTACATAAAATATTCAAAAATATTCCTATTTCCCAAAGAAACTTTCAACATAAGTTGAAATAAAAGTCAGAATTTTGGGCTTAGTTAAAAAAATATTTTTGTTTTCTTTAATGGGAGGGGTAGAACATATTTTTTAGAAACACACAGCTTCCATGAATTTTTATCTTCTACACAAACCCACCTCCAATCAAAACCACCTCTGGAGGCTGTTCCATGCCATTCATGTACTGAACTCAATTAAAATCTAACAGACTTTTACAAAGTCTCAAAATTTTGTATTTAAATTCTCCACAATGTAAGATCAATTTTGAGAATTTTATATCCACTTATTCACGGGAAAACTAGGAGAATCATTTTCTGCTCCAGAAGAGATGCTGCGCATGTCACTGTACAGCACTACATGTATTGTACAAGGTGAGCCTCAGAAAAATGTACTCTCAGTGCTGTACTGGCCATATCTACCTAATCTGACTGTGTCTTTATATGCCAGGGTATCTGCTTTGTACCCCTCTACCTCTATGCTATTCTTCTATTAGTAACTAATGATTTTAAATAACTGCAACATTTCAAAATGCTGAGAAAATGGACATAGTGAGCAAGGACACATTTCAACCTGTTTTGCTTGCCTTCACTTCCATGGAGAGTCAATAGTATATAGGCACTGAATAAGCAGCTTTAGCCTGTACACATTTTCATGTTATGAAGATAATAAAAGCATACCTGTACTAATACATAAATAACACTGCTAATCAATAATAACAGTTTTATTATTCATAAGCAACTATTAATAAAACACCATGGATTCTAATGTAACCATTAAAAGAATTAATACTGTAATTTAATTTTAAGGTCTTTACATTTATCTGAAGTCTATTAAAATAAATGAAAAGTCTCTCAATGACTGCAGATGATACCCCACATGTTAATGATGCCACGTGTTACTTTAACTACCGCAAATCACCTCTAAGATGTTGCCTAAACACTGGAGCACTGATTATGCTTCATGTGGGTGGGTATAATGTTCCAAGAGAAGTGCACACCTCTTTCTCCATTCTCATTTCCAAAATCAAGCTAGTTTTGCTCAGACTTTCAAGAAGCACTATAATGAGGGAAAGGTGGAATTAGGGAATTTCCAGGAATTGAGATGGGGACATGGAACCCTCGTCTCCTGCTTGACATGGTTGTCTCAACACCTACAGTATTTAAAGCACTTATCCACTCAATTTATTTGGTTATGATGGGAAACACATGAAACAGTTAATGAAAGGGAAGAAGAGGGAAGAAAAAGGCTTCTAAGAGAAGTTAAAAGCTCAATTCTGTTGTTTGAGAAATGCACATTAAAAAAAGCATATTTGTGCCAAATATTCAATAGCTTTGATGGCGTTCCACCAATTTATTCTGTGATCAGCTCATTTAGGTCCCTGTGAAAAGTTATTGATCTTCTTGAAGAAGTACACCAAGAGCTACTATCAAAAAATCTCACAAAAAGCAAGGCCACAATTACTCATTTTACTGGAGAACAATCTCTGCATACATGAGTTAGAACTAAATATAAAGATATTTACATACAGATAACGCACACATAGATCTAAAAGTTAAAAGGGCTACAAAGTATTTTTTCCACAACTTTAAAAAAGTGTCAGCATTGGATAAGAAAATTATGAATGGCAACCCAGCAAAAGGCCTGTAAACCCCTTGATTTTTATCCCATGTACTTTTGAAAATACTGCTAGTTGCACATTTGCTGCCAAGTACCTAATTACCTTTAAAAATCTAGCTCTGCACTGCTAAAGCTCTTGAGTGATCGAGATATCAACATCACTCATCATTATGGAGCTAATTTTAATGATGAAAGCATTGCTAAAAGTTATTTTAAAATTCATTTTTACTTTAACTTCTTTAGAGATGATTTGTTTGAGTACCTGAGACACAGTAACTAATCACTGATGGTTTTCTTTGCAAATATAAAATAGATTTATATGCCCTCCCTGTAGGAAAAAGAATTCCATCACCTCCTCCTGAATTTCTGAGCTATTGAATATTTGATGAGTGCTTAGGGAATCAGTATTGTGTCTTTTCACAGCAGTAATCAAGGAATGAAGTATTCTCTGTCATAATGAATCTACTGCAGGACTAAAAGACGAATATTTCAAACGCAAAAGCAATATGTTTGTTTTGAACACATTTAAGTTTGGCTTTAATAAAGCAAGTAGTGAAGTGTGCAATGAATTATATTGTTAGATGGTTAAAACAGAGCCATGCAATATGTCTGAATGCATTTAATCCAAGTAACTACTCATTTTAAATGTGACTTATAAATATGTATTACATGTATATAGATGGATGGATGACTCAGGAACCATGAGAGATCTGGGCCTTGCCTTCCACTCCCGGCTCACTTCAAAACCAGCTCAGCCTGACAATTAACCAAGGCCCGGAGCCAGAACATCATTAACCACAAGCTGAATGTTATGTGGGCTGAAACTGAGCATGTGCACCAACGATTCAAGTCAGGATCATTTAAATCACGCCTGAGGTGCCCGGCTGGGCTGGGACCTGCTGTGTGTATTCCAGCAGATGGAGGGTCCCAGTGTGCAGCCACCGGCAAATTCAAGATGCCCACAAAGCAAGGAGCCCCTCAGCCAGCTCTGTCACTGTGGTGGTACCATTTCTGCAGATCCAGAGGCCTTTACTGCAAACCAAGAGGATGCTGTTGGCAGGGGTTCATGGGCATGTCTAGTTAAACATCTCCCACAAGCACGAGCTCCACTTTGAGAAACACCACATAACCCCAATACTGAAAGGAATGGCCATAATGTGTTCTCCTGAAAAACTTGTCAGAAGGCAAAGAGAAGTCACAGACATTCTCTCATTTGTCTCCAGAGGACTTTGATTTTTGTTAAAATAACAAGTGGGTTCTCTTTAACAACAAAGAAAAACCAGGTTTCAGAGCCCAGTTAGAGATTTCAGGCCAGTTCATCTCATTTGCAAACTGAGAACACCTGCTAGAGTCCCCACAGTGCTATTTTGTGTGAGACCCTCTCAGTGTCTATCTACAATGAGATAGGGATGAGCAGTTATAGCAATTTGTATTTGCAAGAATTGTTTCCTAAGTTCAACTAGTAATTTTTTTAAAATCAGGTCAACTGACCTGCAGCACACAAACAGAAACAGAATTTATCAACAGAGCTTACAATGAAAGCAATGAGAAAAGCACAGATTTAGTTTGCATTTACAACAAAGTTTCAAGTGCTTCAGTTATACCAGTTCAGAACCAATGTACTTTACCTGGAAATTGCCCCTGGAATAATGAATTCAATAAGGAAAATTCTTATATAGTCCAAGCTAAATTATTTAAAAAGGAAGAAAGAGGGTTCTTAATTATTTAATGTTTCACCAATAATTATATAGTTCAGTATAATGTTCGCTCACCAGAGAACCTGATTTTCAAAGGAACATTTGTGAACATCAGTCAAATAAAAAACACCTGCCAGATTATAAACTCAGTGCAGTACACATTCATTCCAACACAGCATTACTGTATTAGCAAAAATCCAAGTCTTGCCTTAGTGGCAAATCTATCCAATAATTGATGTTAAAATATTTACACAGGAAAGCACGCATGACTCAGTTTTTTAATGCATTTGTAAAAAACAGTATGACCTCTCTTGCTACATTTTTTCTACAGCTAAATTCTAGGTAAATGAGTTTGAGATGGGACTACAGCTCTGGAAAATTGAAAGCTATAAAATTAGTACTTGAGTAATCTAAACTGCCAATCAAAATGTGACCATGGACATCTTAGGGATATTTCATTCAAAAGTCACTAAGAATCAGTTTTAAAAGACAGCTTTAAATTAGCTACATGAAATACTAGCCATGGTATGCTTAGCCACATGGAGCCCTGGGGAGCAAGGCTCAGGGAACACCAAGTATTTCTGAATAAAAAGGTTTTTCTAAGTCGTGGATCACCAGCTCCAGCATACAATACACAGCTGAGGGAGCTAAAACAGCACCTTAGTCAAACAAAGTACAGATCTGCAAAGGATTATCATCACCCATTAATAACCCTACGTACAACAACTCAAGCTATATAGGAAAACTCTGGAAAACCCTCATGACGGCCAAAACATGAGTTGTCATGTTGATGTCCTTAGAGTTTACTTACACAGGCCAGAATTCAGCACATGCCCTTCCACACTGGGAACTCTGGGCTCTACAAATCCTCCTTGACTGTTCTCTGTCTTGGAGCAAAGCTACCCAGAAGGAAAACCTGATACACTCACAAGTTTAACAGCACAGCGTTGATTTCTCATTTCAACCCAAAGGCAAAGTAAAAAAAAAAAAAAAAAAACCACACAAAAAAAGAAACTCATTTTCTTTCTGCCGCAAAACAGGTTGTCCCTGGGTCATTTTGCCAAAGAATTACCTTATTCCCACTCTCTGGAAAAGATCAGAGACTGTTTATCAGTAATGGTTTCAGATTTCATGGCTCCTGGAGCAGAGGAGCTCAGCTGCACCATCATCCGCACTTTACAGCCTCATGTCCTGCAGCCTGCAGGGCTGGAAATGATGAAAAGTATAGATTTCTGCTTCCCTGAAGGGACTGCAACACTCAATTGTGGTCCTGAAGAGCCTGAGGTCTCTTACAATCAAAGATGGGTTTTTTTAACAGCATTACAGATTATTTTATGTTATTTTTAGTGAGTTTAATGACTCCCTTGGAATTGTGCAAAGTGGGGCTTGCAGTAAGTGCAGCACCTGGCTTTGCAGGTGGGGAATACAAAACACAGTCCCACCACAATTTTAAGATCCTCTAAAAACAGGATTTAGGGAATAAATGTCACATACAGATTAGGAAACGGTGGGACACGGAGCAGTGCTTCACACGGCTGATGTGAAGCATGTCAGGGTAATTTAGCAATTAAATTCCAGACAGATGATGCCCCAACACGTGTTGCACACCATGGCACAACGCAGGCTCCTGACACAGCACACACACAGAACCCACAGCTCTTCATTGTGGTACAAACCAGCCTTTGGCTGTTCTGTTCCTAAACTTCAGTCTCGTATGGCCAAATTCAATTTGCCTAAAGCTTCCCTTATCACATCGAGATTAAGAAATCTGGGGAATCATCATGCTATGCCACTGCAAATTATCACAGCTCCACCTTTGTCCTAACATGAAATGCCACAGGAGCACTCAGAATCCAACAGTGATGAATTTAACATGCCTCCTTCCACTAGCCTGATGTCAGCAGAGTTACAGCAATTTACGCAATACAAGGATCTGTCCTTTTCTCCTTATCAAAGCATTTGATCAAAATCAGTGACATGGAAAAAGACAACCTTACTTAATTTGAGCAGCAGAGTCAGGCTTGTCACTCTAACATCATAAGAAAAAGGGAGGTATTTACATATGGGTACTTGCATATTCCTTTTTATCTGGCTTCACAAAGGTACCAGCAAGATCACTTTCTTCCTTAGTAAAAACTAGTGTGAAACCTCACAGAGGATCAGCATTTTCTCTTGCTCTTCCCTCCCTCCTTTTCTCTCTTTTGAAAAGCAAGACCTTAAGACATTTCAAATCTTCATTAGCCACTTCTCTGCCTGTGACAGCCTGGTGGTATGGAGCGGCTCCAACTCCCTCCATTCAACTCACCTCGGAGTCAGAAAGGTAAAATCCTGTTTCTGATGCAACGTGACACAAAGCTCACCCTGCTGAACAGCACTGTCACGTGGCTCACACGCCAGCCACGGCAAGCAGCAGCCCCTGCCCCACACCACAGTTCTGGAGCATTTTGAACCATAAATGAGCTCCCCCAGTAGCCCCACTCTCAGGATGCATTTTAAAAAAGCGGATGCATAAATTCACTTATTTGGAAACCTGGTCTGCTCAAGAACTTGTTACTATGACAATTTAGAAGAAGCTGCTACAGATAAGATTGATGAAACTTATTGATTAATTTTCTCTCCAGCTATGTTTGAATTTTAAGTTTTCCCTAAACAGAACCAGTTGGTGTTGGTTTGTTAGTATTCCAGGAATTGCAGCAATGTGCTTCAGCAGCGAAGGAAGTTCAGTGATAAATGTGTTCTCCAATCTGCATCTGTAGAGCAGCTATAAAATCAGAACAATTCATGCAAAATTTTTCATTATGTTTTTAAATATACTTATTTACATTTTAAATCACACATAGACAATATGAAATATCTTTCACTTAGACAGGTGGGAACAAGAAAACAGATGCATCCATTAAGCTTGAAACAATTCAATGAATTAAATAGTACTGGGTGAACACTTCGGTTTATGGATATAGCCTTTGTTTAAACTTACTTGAAAAAACACGGCCATGGCTCCTACTACCCTGTTTTCTAGAACTGCTGTTCCAAAACTGTCAAAGTCATCGGGATTGTAGAAGTAAATCTGCATCTGTAAAAATTAAAACCAACAACAAAATCACATTAGTGTTGATCCATAAAGTTTTCAAATGAGGTAATGCACACAGATTGTATGTAAAGCCAGTGTTATGAACCTGAGATAAAGGAATTCTGCTGAACAATACTGTTTAACCAGCATCTTGATTAATAGCATGACTGCCCTACTGGGACAGTAAGCAGGCAAGAGAGTCAGTGCAATGCATTTTAATACCAAACCAAAGGACAAACAGTATGGTCAGTCTGTTTAGCTGGTAAACTTTGTGCTTTCTGCCAGCATCTCTTCATTTCTTTGCTCATTGCAGGCTCATCTCCTGCTCTGTTAAATGTGCTAAACATATTTATCTCAGAAACCATAGAGAATTTTGAAAAGGATTTCAACGTTTAGAGTTATTCCTTTACTCCTAAAGCAATTTGTAAGATAAAAGTCTGTCTCTGTAGCAATGCATTTTTATGAGCCTCTGATATTCAGGTCTACCAGTTAGGGTCAGAATGTTCCCTGTCTTCAGTTAAATTTCGTGACTTTTATTTCCAAAGCGTTAGAACTCTGCAAGAAGTATGAGACAAAATTAGATATTTTGATGTCATTTTCAGATGAATAATAAATATTGATAATTAGACAAACTGCAAGTAAAAGAGGGTGAGAACAATGATTACCCAAACTAGAAAATGGTGGAGTTACACAAATAGAGAACCAAGAAACAGCTTCCTCCATACACTCTCGCTGGTGAACAATCCCACCCCACCTCACACCCTTGCCATGAATAAGGGTAACCTATAGAGACCCGTGGGTGTTCCTGCTCTTAATTTCTTGTATGGTCCTTGTTCCATTTCCCACAGTAGGTGAGCTCCCACTTCTGCCAGCCATCCAAACACACTGCTGCTTCTCCAGTAGCTGTTCAACCCCTCCACTCCCAAAGAAACCCCTGGTGTTAGTCCATCTGTATCAGCCATGATTTGCTCCAAAGGATCTGGTTTACATCCAAAACCTGCAATGCTCCCTTCTCAACATTATACCATGCAGGTGCGTGCAGTCATAGGACAAATTCAGTACTGGTAACATTTATTATATGTGTGCCCCACACAATACAAATGAAAACCATGTGGCTGATGGTGACAGCCAAGCACAAGAACTGGACTTTGCAGCAGTTGCTCCTGGGGCTATGCAGGGAACGTCCCGGATGGATTTCACAATCCAAATCAGTGCTGGCTGGCTGGCTGGCTGATGTGTAGGCTCTCTTGTGCACACTGATGCCAGCAAAAAAAAAAAAAAAAATCTGTTCCTGGCTATGAAATGGGAATGGACCCACCAGGCTTCTCTGCCACTGGCCCCTTGCCTGAACCCTGCACACTCACTCCTTCTCTGCTGCCCATCCCCCATTACCCAACCTTTTCACAGCATTGCTAGGTGATAGGAGACACCCACACAACCCACAGTTTAAGGGAGAAGAAGGTCTAGCTGATACTGTCCCTGCATCCCAACACACTGCCATCTGACCATCCTTCCCTCCTGCAAGTCTGTCTGCAGGAAAATACTCCGCTGGACCCAAAGACTTGTTTGGGTTTTTCCAAGACAGTGCTGCATGACAAATCCTACTGTGTCCACAAATGCAAGTATTTTTCCCATATTTTGTATGTGCCGGATGAGAGTATACCCTTTTATCTTGCTCAGATACATTCCTACTCCCATTTACTGATTGATTCCCAGGCTTCTGACAGGACATATTGCCTGTAATGGATAGGTGCTTTGCCAGTATTATACAGATAATAAAACATCATCATACAGGGAAAAGGCCAAGATGAAGATCAGAGCCTTCAGAGGTAGAGGTACTTTTTTCAGCAGGAGGATGGCCCACAAAAAAAAAAAAGAAAAAAAAAATTGGCACTCATACTAACTTCATAAAATTTGAAAGCCATTTTCTTCCCCTATTTTGGCCTTCCTATTCCCAGAGTTCTCACAGCACACACAGAGATGCTGCTGATATCTCACAAAGTTGGTGGTACCTCTAGATTCTGACAACTCATGCTTTGAACAAATGAAGACCAAGGTACAGCCATTCATTGATGTAGAAATTAGAAGCAACTTGTTTCAGGTAGAATTGCTTAAACTTCAGTTTAGCCAGCACACACCAAAGCTTAGAAAACACAAATTACATCTTACGCCTCTTTAAAATAAAGTCTAAAATTATGTATACCTTACATAAAACACTTCACTATATAGTCCTCATAGGAGTTTATGAAGAAAAGTATCACTGAGTGAGTTCAGCATATGCCAAAATCATTTTGGATCAATTTTGCTCACGGCATTTTAAGGAAATTAATTTTTACAATACACTTTAGGATAGCAGTGCAAAGGGCTTTGGTAAAAAAAGGCATTTTATTCAGATCCCTCGTCTCAGCAGTGCAATCTCACAGACTAATCAAGAACCACACTTTGCCTTGATTACCATACACATTGGAACATTTTACCACTGCTCCCTGGTGTTTTTCCAGAGAGCGTGGTTCCTCTCTCTGCATCCATCACGTCAAGGGGAACTGTCTTGTATGAAAAATTGTAGTCATCTGTCATACAGTAGCTTCCTTATGTGTTCATACAGCTAGAAGGAACATTTTAGGAGTAGTGTCTCTGAGGAATTGCTATTATGTGATTTACACACGCGTACACTGCAAAGCAAATGTAAAAAAGACAGTAAAGTTACGCTCTCAAAGCCTCACGGTTCAGGCTGCTCATAAAACCACACCTGGACACTGCTGAGCATTAGTATTATGACAATTTTCTAATTATGTGATCACATATTGTTCCCTTCCATAATACAGTCTCATCTGTTTTCCCCAATTTACAATAAAATGCAAATGTATCAAACGTATTTTTGTTCTTTTATACATAATATACATAATATTGAATACATTTATCAGTAGATAGTTAATTTAATATTTTCTATGGGTAGGATAACATTCTTTATGCACAAAGCGGGAATAAGACAGTTAACTGTAAAATTAATTTCACCGCATACTTAAGTGGCCTAAACATGCTAGAAAATTTTCATTATTACTCCTTATTATATAATTAGTATATACAATATATGGTGCACTTTGCATATAAATGACTTCTACAGGCTCTGCCTGGGATGTACAAAGCAGTAGCACAGAATGCAACAAAGAGGCTTTCAAGCTAAAGAAAATTTGGATCCTATTATAATTTGCTATTTGCAAAATGCAGAAGGGAGCATCATCCAGCCTGAATTATGGCCCTGCCTGATTTCAGCACCACAAACCACAATTTCTGTACATTTTTGCATATGATTTCACAATGGCTTTTATTTCCCAAAATTAAAAAAAAAAAACCTGCAAAGTTCAGAGGCTGTGAGAATCCCACAGTGATGGGAAAGCCTGAAATACCCTTCACAGTTTCTGTAACGTGACACTACCTGTCTGCAGTCAGAACACTCTGTTCCACACATCCATGCTGACAGTGTTCCAAACAGCCTTCCCTGTGGCACAGGTCCCAGAGGGCACGAGCATCCTGTTCTCTGTGGCACAGTATATGAGATTTATAAGACTTTCACATCTATCCCCATTATAACCAACAAGGCTGGGAAAGGCTTACACGGGCTTCCTTAATCTCGGATGTGCAACACAGCAGTGTGCTAGCATGTACCTTGTAAAGATCTATTATAAAAGCCATGTAGTGTCCAAGCAACTTGAAATTCTCAGTATTTTGATAAAGCTAAGCTGAGACAAACCGTCCCTAGTGACATAAAGGCACTTTTCTTGCAGGAAGACTCTCCATCCTAAAACGCTATCAACTACTACAGCTACAGAGCTTTACCAAGGCAGGGAGAGAGCAAGAGTTTGCTTTTAATGGAAAAACTTCATGCTTTGACACTCTTCACACTATAAAAGAATTGTTTTCAAACTTGAGAGAGATTTGCTGTACAGCCCAGATTAAGCCTGAAAAAGAATTTCACTGAGGGCCAAATCTTCAGACTGTTACAAGTGCTTTAAAACAGAGGATTAGAGAGAAAGCCATAACCCAGGAGATAATTGCCAGTCACCCTAAGAAAACATGTCATGTTTTCTAGTGTCTGCTGTCCAGGAAAATCCAGTGCCCAACCATTTCAGTTTCCAAGCACTCCAAGCCTATTTCCAGCTGACAACACACAAGTGAATACACCACATACAACCAGCATGTGGGTAATTCTCCAGCCGGGAGAGTCTTTGCCTCCAAACTCCTACCCTCCACTATGACCTGGGGCAGGCAATGCCCTCCTCCCCAGGGCAATCTGCAAAAACATCTTTCTTCCACTGTGTTTTTCCAACCTCTACAGAAATCTGGTGTTCCCCAGACCTGGCAAACTGTCGAGCCCTGCTCTGTGCTTAGACGTTAATGCCAAACTGGGCTGCCACCACGCTGATGTTGTAAGGACAGGCTGTCCAATATATGTGTGTGTATTACTGAGAAATACTGCCCACCAGAGACCAGTTCTGATTTTATTAAGTACAATTGCCTCTGAATGACTAAACCCTCATTATGAAATGTCACTGGCTTGCAAAAACCGAGCTTGCTTCCAATGAATGGCTTTTCCCCGCCACCCACCCACAAATAAAAGGCTCCATCTCTCTGCTCAGTTGCTCCTCCTCTGCTTGGCACGACACACATCCAGACAGAAATCACCATTCCCATGCATGACATCTCTTTGCTCTCATTACCACACTACAAAGACACAAAGTTTACATCCAATACAGACTATCATGGCCAAACTCATTCAGCACTTATGAGAGAAAAGCCACAATGAGCGTTTGATAGATCCCAGAAGATGTGAGTGAGTTCAAAGCCATTCTAAGAGGCTGGAAATCAAGCAAGTACATTTTCCACAGACAGATGCCAAGTATTTTAAAAATAAATAATTGAGACTTTTAAATTGGGCTGCTATCACCCTGTGCAACCTCCTACAGCAGATTTCTCTTTAGATTAAAAACTGAACAAAGGCTCATTGTGCTGTCACAGATGTGGAGTACAGAATATTCAATAGTATCTGGAATTCTGGTGCAAGGGAAAAGATCATCAGAATTAGCTTTCCGCTCATTTCCTTCCAGCAATCCAAGGACTAACATGCAATTTGAAAATGCATGGTGAAAAAGCATAAAAAAATAAAAGGTTTTATAGGCCAGCCAATTTTTTGATGAATCAGGCAGCAAGACGCAGAGGCAACAGCGACGCAGTTTATTACGTTCTGCTTTAGAGACTGAGAGTATTTTCAGAAGAGCAGAACACCCAGGCATTGCAGGTAGACTGCAAATCCTTGCAGAGTGGTGAACCAAAAATTCTGAAATGTTTGCTTTAGATGATGGAGTTAAGCACTGAATATACTAATTCTTAATTAGTGCCTTTGCTGCTTACATTGTAAGAATAAATTATTCTCAGTCGCTTTTACAACTGGATTTAAATCCTCTCACACAAAAACAAATTCTGTGCTAAGATTATGAATCATACATGATTTTTCTTAATTGAAAGCTCGTATGTAACTTACTTCTGCTTTAAATATGTGCATAGATTTCCAGTGAACTGGATGATGTGATCCATTTGGCTGGAATAAAAATTTTCTACAGACATAATGTAATCTGCACTGCAGCACTAAAAATTCAGAATAACTGTCCTGCAGTCTGTGTGTTTACTGGAGTGTGAGATGTACACTGGGGCAATAGAGTCTGATGTTTGACTTCTCATTATATTCTCTTTAAAAAACCCATGAAACTTATCATTTATAACATATTCAAAATCTGCTTAGAAAAGGCGGAGGGAAGAGCAAATCGTGATGTTTTCCAGTTCTCCTACTAGAGTCTGATGTAATAACACAGAGTATATTGCATTCTTTTGAAAAGATAAAGTTGAACAGGAGCAGATAATGGCATGTTTTTCCTGCCTAGTCTATTATTCATCAGTGAATTTTTAACTAGAGTTAGGCAGGTACAGAGATGTATTTTGAATGTCATAACTTAGTATTTTACGGTGCCTAAAAGTGTGCTGGGTAAAACTGCAAAACAAAGAGTCAGACAGGGACTTCACCCTAATGTAATTGCAACTTGATAATGAATACAATGCTAGGCTGAAAAAATGAAAGGAGCTGAAACAACAGGAAGAGCAAAGATCATGCAAGTGAAATACCAGAATTTAACTCAATTTAGCTGATCCCTTAGAAGTATGGTAAATTTCCCTTTCATCTTTTTTTTAGGAGTAAGCTTTAATTCTTGCTTTGTTGTCTGCAAACAACGCAGTAGGTGTATCTATGCTATAAATTGAGCAATTTCATAGTCATATTAAACCTGAAAGTTGTTGCACGTTCTGCCCCTAAGTCTGAACAGCATTTAAACCTGTGAGTGGCCCAGCGACAGCTCAGTAGAAACAGTGAGGAAACATGGTGCTCACAACATTGCCCTGGGCTTCAATGCATTGTTGGATTGTGGTCATATCACTCAGTATCTTGGGTGTTAAGTCCTGAATGTTAAGAGAAAGAAAAATTCCCAAGCCAGAAACTTCCCTGATTTCTACTGCCAAAAATAAATACCCCTTAGGCCTGCTCCCATCCCAAACAAGAAAATTCATCTCATGTGTACTCAGTGAGTCATTACACAACGAAGGCAGATTTGATGCTAAAAAGCTGCGTGTTGCGTTCATTTGTATTTCTGTAATATGAAAATAACGGTGTCAGTGTTTATGCTTTCCTTAACATGAAACTTTCTTGCAATTGCTTTGTACTCCAAGTAACAGCCATATGATTCACCATGAAATGAGGTCTGGAAAATCGTTTTGGATAAATGGAACTATAAATTCAATAGAATTTCCATGACAACATAGATTGCAACACTTCGCCACAAGTAAAATGTTATAAATCATTCAAAACCAACAAAAAATCTGCAGTAAGTCTTCTCTTTCACAACACACGACCCCTGAATTATAGAGCTGTGGTTATTACCTCCCAATGCAGTGCCTCCTCTTTCTGGTCCTCCTCCATGTTTCAAGTGTTGGTTCGTATTTGACCTCCTTCCAAACACAGGAAATTATAATACTAACACTTTAATACCAAGATGTAAACAAGAACGGAAGCATAACAAGCAGGAGGCTTTTTTGAACCTTTCCATCTCATCTTCTAAGAATGTTTAAAATATCTTCATCCTGTGGTAATTATACCTGTGTATCCAGATACATCACAGCATCTTGTTAGACACACAAATTTAGGAGGTTCTTTTTCTGGAAACGTGGGTGGTAAGTGTACAATAGGGTGCTCAGTCAGCTTGTAAAAGGGATGTGAACCACATGTCCAAGGGATGGAAGAGATCCAAGGAAAGAAGGAGGTAAAAATAAAAAAAGGATGAAGGATTGCACCACACAGTATTGCTCATTTGTAACCCTCTATAAGAGGGTTTCTGACATATGGTATTTCACTTAAAGTCCAAGGAACTGGAATGATGTGATTCCAAGAGAACCTTCACTGCGATTTTAAAATCACTGTGGCTGCTGCCTTCAGGCCTGTGAGAAAAACCTTGAAAATGCAAAGCTCTTTCCCTCTTGAAAAGATTAAGAAGTTGATAAAGCCAAAGGAGAGATAAATAATTCAGTATTCGGATTTTTGAGTAGAGGTAGGAAATGAAGTCTTTCGGTGACTTGAGAAGTTGAAACCTAATAATCCTTGGACTGCAAAGACTATTAGAGAGCTTGTGCTATCTTGCATTGATCACTGCCCATTTCTGGGCCGTTTATCCTCAAATAAATCAAATGGTCATTGTCCATCCCTCTCGAACTAGATGTTTCATGAAGAAAAACATAAAAAAATGGAAATAAATGGGAAGAGTGACACACACTTGAAAATCATGGGAAACAAGCTACCATTTGGAGTGTTGTTGGAAAAAAAACACAACTTTGGGTCCATTTGCTTGATATTGCAATAAGGAATAGTCACACAGGTACCTCATGGAGACAGACAGCACGATGCCTCCTTAATACCAGCACCAACTCCTAACCAGCTCATCATGACATAAGACGACGTCATGAGAAGTTGTCTGCGCTTCATCCCTGAAGTCTTCAAGGCCAAGTTGGATGGGGCTGTGGGGAACCTGATCTAGAGAAAGGTGTCCCTGCCCATGGCAGGGGGGTTGGTACTGGATGATCTTTAAGGTCCCTTCCAATCCAAACTGTTCTGTGAGAGAGCTGATGCCGCAGGAGTTCAGTGCAGACAATTACTGCAAGGTGCTGCCCCGCACGTGCGAGGGCACCTTCCCAGGCTCTGGGAGGTCAGCTGGTGTCTTCCACTGGTCTTTAGCTCATCTACCAGACCCTGACTCTGCCAGAGACTTCTTGGTTTATTTATGGAGTAGTTCTGAGTCTCTCCCACAGTGGTTTTGTCTAATGGTGGCCTATTTCAAATAAGACGGTGGAAACACGCAATGCCGAGACAAACTTGTTTTCTAAAACTGCCCAAATGGAAAAATTAGAGGCAATACTTAGCTGCTGGCATGGTTGAAAAACTGAAACAGGCAATTTAGAAAGTGGCTAAGCACCAAATGACACAGCAACTAAAACAAGCCGGATGGACTAACTGTATGAACAGAGCAGCTCTGAACTCCACCCTGAAGTGGCTGCTTCAGATGTCTTCTTCATCTGTTTCCCATGGCCTTTCTGCAAGAACTACACTACTGAAGAGTTTTAAGCTTCAAAATACCCCAACTGTCCATACTTCAGCGCATCTTTCAAGCATCCATTTACATTTTCAAACATCAAGAAGTGCTGCCAGAATGGAGAGAACTGGGATTTCCTACCAAACACACTCTGGCACTCTTCAGGGAAAAGAAAGGAGCTGCACTTGAAGAATAAACCCTACAAAAGCACACTTTTCCTAGCATGTGTGATTAATACAATTTCATATCCCGTTCACTTTAAAGATGCACTAACACAAGTATTCATTCCTCTGAGAGTTCATATCTTAGCACAAATTATTCTTTTTGTACTGTGGAATTCAAAATGTTCTCTGTGTGTGGTTTCTTCCGCTGTTGTTGATGTTGGGGGTTGTTCTCTTTTTTTTTTTTTTTTCTTTTTTTTTTTAATGGGAGAAGGTAAGGTCTTCCATGAACTTCCAAATGCCTCAGAACAAATTTTGAGGTATTTATAGTTTCACTGCATCTCTGGATTCAAAGCTATGCAGCAGATGGGGCACGTTTTCAGCAGCATTTTGCTGGGCGAAAGGCCATTCCTATCTCTGAGGGGATGTGAAATCCTTCAGGCTGTACACTTGCAGAGTTATTTTTATTTATGAACTGTGAAGTATGTGGACAGTTACAGCAGAACCAGTCCATTACAAGAGCGTACTTGGAGGGTAAAAATAATATGGGCTTTCCCATATTTTGCAGAATACACATCTATCTCATACTGCACCATAATGCCAAAGGTAGAGCATCAGAGGTCTCAGCAGCTATTTGCAGATTCCTGGAGGAAGGCACAGCACTAGTTCTGCCACAGCCATCCCATCTGAACACAAGAAGGATTTTTATAATGCAGCTGCTTAATATGGGTGTTTTACTTCAAGATTCTCAAAAGGGTTTAATATGCAAGGACTGAGTACACTATATCCTTTCTAAAACTCAGGATCTCGTGAAAATACCTCAAATTGAAATCCTTCCCCACCATGGGCTGCCTACCCAAATTCCCCAGTCTCTTGGAAAATCTTATATGTAATATCTCCATACTCTGTTTCTAATTTTCTAGGTTTCTTTACCCTTATTCTCTGACTGTTTTACAGAGAAGAAAGTGAAGTCTGCACACGACTGAAGTGCAGTGTTAGGAAATTTGTAAACTTCTTGTCTTAGTGACTTTGTATACAGACACATACACAGAGAAATACACCACCTTCAATGGCACCAGTGCAGATTAGTAATAGAAATGATTCTCAAGAGTCACATTTCCACTCTGGTTCACACCTGTGTATTTCCTGAAAGTACCTCTTCTGCCTCAGCACCTCACATTCGCACAATTCACCTGGGTGAAGGACACCAGAGAAGTTCTGGTTCTCAGTATGACAGCTGCTGGCTTTTCTCCGGGCTCTTGGTGTCTCTGGCTTTAGAGGGGCTCAACCAATCTAATTCTTGCTCAATCCACTGCTGTCACCACCAGCCCCAGACACCTGGATCGTGCTGGCAACCACCAATGGAAAGTGGGAGCACTAAAAATGGTGCAGACTCTCCCCGTTACACAGCACGGAGAGCCAGGGCTGGGCTGTGGTGGGTGGGGAGGTACCACCTGCCACACGAAACCACACTGTGGTACATGTTACTGGAACATTCGCCTCTCCTGGCGTTGTTCTGTCACAGCACGAAATGCCTCAATGGAACTTCTGAAATAGGGGAGTTGCACAAGTAAAGTCTTTATCATAAATCTGATAATTAACCTGCATAACTAATTTTCCTCCTGGCAGCAGGCATAGGTTGGAATAAATAGTCTATTCAATATCTACTGAGAGAAGACTTCTATATTTCATGTTTACTTTAAACAAGTATAAAAACCTCGGGACAAAGGGCCTCAAAGAGTCAAATTCCTTGCAGTTTCAACAGAGCGCCCTGAATAATACATAAAGCAGCTACGCTCTTATCCCTAAAACCACAGGTGTGAACCAGATGTCATGCTTATCTTCTCTTGAGATTACAGCAAACAATCGCACGCCTTCAGAATATAAAGTAAGCTTTGAATCAAGGAACCTGAAATATATTAAAAGTGTGGTACCGAAGTTAAAAATTCAAATATTAACCTACAAATCACGGATTCATTTAAGAGTCTGTTTATAGTCTATGTTCTGTAAAAGTTGTATTTCTTTTATTTAACCTTTTCATAAGAAGATATATTATGAATCACAAATCTGAGATAAAACTACTTGCATAAATCTCAGTCTTGGTCAGCAAGGTATTGCCAAACAGATTGTTCAAATATACCACCATCCATTTAAAATACACCATGGCTCAAGGAACAGAATTAAAGTTAAAGCCTTGATTTAAATTTTAAACTTTCCTATTATTGTAGTAAAGGTTTAGAAAAAGGTGAGCATATGCTGCACTCAAATATTGAAAGGAGATTAAACTCAGAAAGGAATCTCAAAGAGAATTTTAAAGTTAACAGTATATAGTAACAAGACAGGGTCCAAATGTGTTTTAACCATACAGCCTTGATCATAACCAGCCACCTAGGAGTGCACATCCAGAGTATATCCCCAAATGTCCAGTTTCAAAAAAAACCCCACCTATTTCCTCACTTCCACGAATGTCACTAATATGTGTGTTTGTTACAGGGGGCATTTCAGAAGAAGAACCACATGGTCCTCACCAGATGCACAAAACACCCCATCCCAGCATATTTCAAAGGTCACACTCCTATCCCAGTATTTCTTCTTTTAAATTAGGTCCAGGCCTCACCTCCTTATTCCTGTGTCAACACCTCAGGAGCAGCAGTGCTTGCTGCAGAGGGTGAGGGTCTGTTGTCCCTAAAAGAGAGTTCATGTCCAATTTCAGGGGATTTTTTAGCTTCCCTCTTCCACCTTGGCTAGCTTTGTTCTTTAATTCAGCATCCTGGTTTCCTTCCACAGGATCCCCTGTCAAACACAAACACTCCAAAGGCTGTCAGCAGCTAATACTAACGCTTCACTAAGAGAAGCCTTCCAGGTCAATTTATGACAGAAATATTGCAGGTTTGTAATTAGAGCCCTACATGAGAAAGTCCATGTTTACTCAGTGATCTCCATTTTCACTTAACAGAAGCATGCATCTCACTCTCCTAGCTGTCAAGAAAAGGTGGTGATGTGACCTGAATCCCACAGTTGTAATATCATCCGCTTGATCTGGAGGGAGTTGAACTACCCTGTTCATATAACAGTATTCACCAGTGACCCAGAGCCTCATCCTGCCCTCCAGCAGCAGGGCCAGTGACTCCAGGGGAAAAAGCATCCAACATCTTGGCTCACTCACATTAATAAAACAGAGTATGAAGAGTCATAGGTTAAGGTGTTAACATGACCCTGTCTGTAAGGCTGAACAGTCAAACTTGGTTTGAGTTGAGAGAACGGACCCAGGCTGCTCAGCTCCATGGCAACACTAATGATTCAAACATCTTTATAACTTTTTATTAAAGATATAGGATAAAACTTGAGAACAGTATAGAAAAATAAAGAATTTTAAATATAAACAATCAAGTCTTCTAGCTTCACCATATGCCTTATCCCCATCTCTGTTAGCAAATGGGTTTTCCTAACAAGAACAATCCATGGATGGTAATAAATGTGGTGAAAAACATTCTCCTTCAGAAAAACAGTTGAGCTGGGCTACAGCTAGTTCTGCAGTCCAGTCCTAATTTCTGCAGAATAAAAACATGTAACAGCAAAAAGAGAAGAAGTGCACAGACAGATAACTCAGCTTCTGCGGCTGATACTTGCAACTTCACTACTGTGGAAAGCAGGCAGTAAAGGTGGTTGTTATCAGCCACTCCAACACCTGGTAACTCCTGTCAGGTGGCACAGGACAGAGCTTTTCCCTGCCTTGCCAGGCACAGGATCACAGCAGTGTTGTGAAAGAGAGTGTGTCAGGGCTCACTGTGCCAGGTTTGTGTTAAACAGACGGAGGAAAGAGATAGGAAGGAAAAGAACAGAGAAGGGGGAAGAAAAGGACAAACAAAGAAGACACAGCGCACCTCTCACACCAAAGGGTGATTCAGCAGAAGTCGGTGGCAGCTCTGGCAGCTGCCTGCACTGCTGCTCCAATCGGTTCAAAACACATTCAGGATCATGACTGCCTTCCCTGAACACCAAGTGGTTAGCGTGTTGGTATTACAGGGTCCTGGGATGCCAGGAGATCATGACATTGCAAACATTGCAGTTTGTCTCCTTCCCTTCATCAATACATCATCTGGCCCTTTCCCTCTCCAGAGCTTCCTTCCCGCAGCCTGCCAGCCAAGGGCGACTTGACACCAACATATCTATCAGTTACACCCACCAATCATTTACAAACCACCATTTTTTTTTCTGCTAATGTCCAACTCTATTCCTTTTTCATTTAAGCACATACCTCAGAAGGTATCTGGATGGGTTTGAGATTATTTCAATCTTCTCTCCTTCTGTAGAATTTCTTTACAACGCCTCACACAGATCTTGTCCAGAGCAGCAAGGCCGTGGATGTTGTCTGACACTCCAGGCTGCATTAATATAGCCTTGGAGAGCCCTCATAAAAACACTTAGTTCAGCCTACAGGTGCATCAGACTCTGCATCCTGTCTCAAGTACCAGACACTAATGGACAGTAAATCAAGACAGTGCGTGTTTACACGGGCAAACAGCAACTGTCCCTTCGCTGCACCCCTGCAGCTTCCAGCAGCTGAGCTGGAAGCTGCACAAGGACCATCCTTTGACTGGTCTGTCCAGAACTCTGTTAAATCCTCATTCCAACCTGTATTTACTGCTGACTGCTAGAAAATCATTTCACAGGGGGTTCCACAATTCACACACTTTGAAACACTGCAGGAAAAGTGTTCTTTTCTGTAGAATGTGCAGCCTCTGTGTTTCTGGGATCACAACCTCGCTTATATTGTGAAGCTTAACAAGTAACATTTATTTAACTTCTTTGAGATTTCATGGCACTGTGTAATCATGTGCCCAGAGTCACCTTTTCCAAGCTGAGATGTCACAACAACTGTTTACCTTTTCTTCATGTCACTGAAGGTCCTCTATTTTTTTGGACATACCCAGCTTTTTTGAGAATGGGCAATCAGAACTGCTCAAGTCACCTGTACCACAAAGTAAAGATTTTTCCTGTGGATTGCACTCATTTCCCAATAATTTCTAAAGTTCCCATTTGCCTTTTTGCTACTGCTGGGCACTGAGCTCACACGTTCAGATAGCTCTCTGTAAGGAGTCCAGGAACACTTCCTTGAGTGGCAATAACTAATTTAATGTTCATTACTCTCTGTGCAAACTCAGAGTCTTATTTTTAACCTAGTTAAACTAGAAAATGAGATTTATATGATCCTGCTCTGTGTGCGTGTCTGCACATGACATGTCAGTTCCTTATAATAATTTTAGAATGCATTGACCAATTTGATCAAAACCTAACTGCTCACTCGGGTTCTTGAAGACTCAAAGACACACATCCAAGTGCCTTTACAGT
Organism: Empidonax traillii; assembly: GCF_003031625.1. NCBI lineage: Eukaryota > Metazoa > Chordata > Aves > Passeriformes > Tyrannidae > Empidonax > Empidonax traillii. Next base: position 2,115,239 of record NW_020955297.1, on the reverse strand, counting down.
TAAGTGGCAAAGTTAAAGACAGATCCAATTAATTTCACAAGTATGGATCAAATATTGAAGGCTCTCCCTGTCCTCCTTCACAAAGCACTTCATCATCATGCCTACCATGGGCAGCAGCCACTTCAGCTGCAGTCACGCTCCCTCCAAACTCAGCAGTGGTAAGCTGGGGCTTTTTTGACTTGAGAGCACTTCATTCTTGCACCTGGGGATGTAACTGGTCACACAATGTACCTACTTTCTTTTGCTCAGTGGGATTGCCACCAGTAGGTGTGGATTTCCCATGAGTCACTGAGAAAATACCAGCATTTGAATCTAAGCACACACAATGTTAATAGAAATCCACCATTCTGTTAAATATTGTAATATGGTAACTCTAATCATAAAGCCTCTCAGTATTTAAATACTTCAGGCGCTGTAGACATTTATACAACTAGCAGTAGATGAATTTTCAAATAGATACTTCTGAGTAATTATCCTCTTGAGACAGCACCAATTGCTAAATAATGCCTCAGTTTAATAGCACGTAGCTCTTAAGAAATGAACAATTCTGGGGACTATTAAATCTCTCAGAAACGTAACAAAGATGGTGATAAATACCTTACACTCCATTACAGTCCTCATGTGGATGAGGAATAGGATATTTTTTCTCACCTGTTAGCTGGACTTCAAAGAGAACTCCTTCAAATATTAGGAGGTAGCCCCTCCCACTCACTCTAATAAAGCAGAGTATGCAAATTTGTTCTTCTAGACATCAGCAAAGATTCCTTACAAGCAAAATTAGCACTCAGGCTCACAGGGAAAGCTGTCTTAGCAAAACATATCAGAGGAAGAATAACTGCACGGGATAGCTGAGTGGGAACTCCCGAGAATGCCAAAATCCTTACAGATCAGCTGGCAAGCAATAATTGTTCTGTCCCCCCAGAACATCCCTCTGTCATTCCAGGGAAGAATATAGAAAGGGTATTCAATCCAAACTTCAGTGAATCAAGGCATGACTATGGAGAGAGTTTTCAGATGAACCTGCTTTTATGTAACACACAAAGCTCTAGAATATCAGGAAAATGTAGACATCTTGTTCATATAAAATGCTGGACTTTATTCATGCTCCCTAAAGATGTTTTTCCTAAAACTCTGCCTGCTTGCATATTACTTGCCCCTAATAAAAGAGCCTGGGGAAAGAAATTTGCATTCTCTGGCCACCAGAATCTGTGAAAAGAAAGATTCACCATGTTACCCCATAGAAAAGGTTGCCTTTTTATAGTCAAGGGTAAAAAGATGGAAGTAAAAGGCATAAAAATGCTTGTCTCCTCCTGACATCATTTTACCTCTCGGGGGCGTTCAGAAGCCTTTAGAGATGATGAGCTTTCCACAGCAAACCATGTCAGATTGTGTTTACCTTCATGCTAGAGCACGTCTTGGCTTAATTTCAAAAGCAGCCATCAACAATAGAGGCCATCTCCTCATACAGAGAATGCAGAAGTTAAAATTACTGCAAAAAGCCAATTTGTAGCCACTGACTATCTGACTATCAAGTAGTTTCATCATCATTTAACGGTGCGTCAGGAAATGCTGCTGTTCTTAATTCCACTTTGAACGATGACTGAAAACAAGATAAAGGATTTGATAACTTGGTGACCAAAAATTTCCATCGTACTTTCCTCCTCATTAGAAAAAGTTACCATTAAAAAAAGAGAGAGATTAATAAGGAAGTGCCAGGTTCTAAGCAATGATTGAGGAGTTTACATAAAAAAAGCTCAAAAAGTAAGGACAGCAAAGTATTTTTAGGTGTGCAATAACCCACAGCATTTTAACATATATATACATGTCACTTTGGGTTCAGCATGCGATAAATTTCCATTAGTATCTCACCGACAATTGAAGCCCAGCTGAATACTAAATAAAGCTATATAGCTAAACCCTGTCGTGGAAAAGAAGGAAGGTCTGAAAACTTAGGAAAATACAGCCTATGTGTGAGGTTCAATCACAAACACTTCTGTGGCCACTACAGGAAGAGAACCGGAGGGATGGGGCCACCCCAGAGCATACTGTCCCCACTTGCTGCAATCACATCTCCTGGACCTGAACGTGGCCTTCACCTTGACTCGTGAGGGGTCTCCCTCCAAACCTGTGCTGGGACCTGCTGGTGAGTTTGTACAGATAAAGTCTCCTTTGAACACTATCTTCTAACTCAGTTAATGATGGTTCAGTGAGCGAGGATATGAAGGAAGTCCACGTCCTCAGGGCCCCCTGTGAAGATTCAGACCTAGGATTTTTGTATCTACAGGTCTTTCCTCAGGAAGCCACACTCCCATCTGCAGATGTGCAGAGGTTGGTAGATGTTCAACAGCCTGTGCACCAAAAAAATCATGCTACTTATACTATGGGATATCAAATTTAATCTTCTGGGCAAACACAACAGTATTCATGGACACATATACAAAGTTCTGCCCCTATTAGATTATATTTTCAGAATGTAAAGCATTTGTCCAGTGCAACCTGACAAGTGCCAGACGAATGCAATAAATTACAAGCAGAGTAACACGGCCCAATCCATAAGTTTATGTATGTTATGTTAACTGTATCACTTAGATACTCCTTTTTCATCCACATGGAGGTAAGTTTAAACAGTCCTGTGCTAGAAAGGGAAAAATCTTAGAAGTGGGATGCTGAGAGTAAAATCAAAGGTCAGTGAGAGTGAGTGCTCACTGCTGTAGGCTCACTTTGAAGCCACCCATATGTAAACTACTCAGACCTGCAGCAGCTGCTTGTTTGGTGTTTGTCCAGCATCCAACCCAACAAACACGAAGCCTGGTTCAAAAGATGCTACAATCATAGAAGCCAGGAAACCACAGGACTTCTGCACAGTATTCTGAGCTCAAAGAACCTCAAAAAAAGGCAAGAATTACTCAGATTTTTCTCTGGCCTATCTAGACATGACATGCAAACATTTCTGGGCGAAGGTGGTTTAAGGCCTAATATATTTAATATAACATAAACTACTGGAGCTGACTTAGGTGAGATTTCCTCCTCCTTCCTTCCACGTCACAAACCAATTAGAGTCACATACAAATCTGAGTTTGTAATCACTATTGTCTTGCGCTTTTCCCTGTTAACAGCAGCAAGGCATAAATAAGGATGAACTTTCCTTCACAGTAATAATGTCAGGCATTTTACTAAATCCTGATATAAAGAAATTTGACCCATTGTTAGATCCTCTTTATCACATGCATGTCCTATCTCACCAAAACATAGTTATATGCATATGGTTTTAAAAGATTCAGGGCTTCTGCATAAATAAATGCACACATACGCCCACAAGCTTAGGGAAACAATAGATTCATTTTCAGCAGAATGCTGTGAAAAACAAAGTTTATTTCCCTTAGAATGCGTGAAATTGCAATAACTGATTGTCAGACCACTACAGTCTACTTACAAAACTCTAAGAAATTTTATCTGTTTGCAAACTAGTCTTGACTAACTTCCAAAGGCCTCTGTTAATGCCTGTCCCCAGAGAGGATGGAGATAATGCAGGAATCCCACCCGCCACAAGAACAAATCGATATTTTAACATTCTTACTGCAATACTGTTGATCCAGACCTCACAAAGAGCCACCAGGAAAGTGAGACACAGTGTTTTCTGTAATTTTAAACCCACCACAGACCAAGAAAAAGCTCTATACCTGTTATTTTGGTTATTCTTGCCTGTATTTTCCTAGCATATTTCACAGATCGGCCTCCTTGTCAGTCCAGGCTTTTAAAAAAGCAGTGACAGGCAGTGATTTGTTTGACTAGACCTTAACTCCTCAGATTCCACAATTTGGCTTTTCTAGGAGTTATAATTATTGGGGGCAAGGACTGAAATGAAGTTGTCAAGTGACAGTAATGGGCTCTCTTTCTCCCTTCCCCAAGACTGATGCTATTCATTTAGAGCAGGTCTATACACAAGTCCATCTAATCTAATCTGCTGAAACCTCAGCAAGACCTGGCAGTACCTCAACTGAAAAACAGTTCTAAAATTAATAATAAGCCAACCTTTCAGCTTAATGCCTTGGCTATCACAGACACCTAATGGTGCACTTTGCCCAAGTCTCACATGGACACTGGCAGCAGGAGAGGAACAAAGACAGGAATTACAGCAGATTCCTCACTGCCGCACAAACACAGCCGCTTTAAACGCAGAGTTACAGACCGAGCAGACAATTTTATTGCATAATACATTCTGTTTATGTGAGGCTTGATCTCAGCCTTTGCTCACCCAAAAAAGTCCTGAGACAACTCTGCTCTGTGTATACAGATTAAAATGGGCTGAGGCTTGTCCAGGGACTGCAAGACTGAGATGACAGGGAACCACTTCTGAATCCCACTAAGTAGGAAGAAAAATATGAATATCTTAATTTCTTAAATTTCAATTAATTATAATTCAATTTGGCAAGGCCTAACACAGGAAAATATCTTTACTTTCCCATCTTGTACATTTTTAAATGAATTTGAGACTATATGATTGATGGAAGCTTCCAAGCTTTTAAGTAGTGGATACTATAACACTTTCCTTAGATAAATGATTTCCCCAATGTGAAAATGTTAGTTTTAATGAAATGAAATAGCCTTAATTGGCTGTGATGGGAAGTAAACCCTGAGATAAACACTGCATAAATAATTCACATCCTCCCATCTGGGGAACTTCTTCCTGAAGTGTCTCCAATCTGAAATGCAATACACATTATTTTAGCAGCAACTAAAAAAATGCAGACTTTTTCCAATACACTGCATCTGGAGTGGAGAGCATCTGCTATTCCAGAGCTGAGTGCATATTTTAAGACATAGTTTTAAAAAGATTTTTGATTCTGGACTAGAACATTTTCTCCTAACCCAGGTCTTCAACAGAACTGGTGTCCGCTGTAACTGGATCTAACTTTAACTGGATCTGTGGAAATTCACATTTTCCATGATGTTCCAACTGCAATATACCAAACCTTTTCCATTATTTTCACTTACATCATACTGTGCCCAAGGCAGCATCTAAAAGATGTCTGGAGATAGAGTTGTGGCATATTTCATACTGGACTATGGTATATTACCCTAATGTTCTTGTATCTGCACTCACTCCTTATTCATTTTAAGAGCTGGTCTCCTGTCCAGGAACACCTTCAGGAATAACTTTTCCTCTAAGGACCTGATGCCAAGATCTATTGCTGGCAAAGGCACTCAAGGTGGGCCCCCTTGTAACAGAAAATATATCTGATCACAAACTCTCTGCAGAATTTGTGGCATTTATTGCACCTTGCACAAAACCCAGGGGGAGAACATGGAAGCAGAGAAACCACAAAACTCATTTAGGCTATTTGATATGATCCTATAAAATTCACCATGGAAAACATGAGAAACCAGAGCTTCTATGTGCGGATCTTTTGGGTGTTCTGCAAATGAAACCTAATAGCGCATCACAAATTATTTTGTTCTGATCACATCTCTTGTTCAGCACAGCTACTAACTTTCCTTGGGGGCCTGAAGGAAAGTCTAAAAAGTGAAGTTTTTCTTCAAAGGTATTATTCAGAAAAGATCACAACCTTTGATGAAAATAATGTTGATTTCAAACATGAATATGTAAAACAAAACCCTCCCATGTGAAAATATGCTATCTATATATAACTTAAAAAAAGTAAATATATCTTTAAATCAACAATAATATTCTTAAAAATGGCAACTGCCGGTGACACACTTATTTTTCTGCCTATTATACAAAATAAATATAGAAGCATAATGAAAGAATATATTATGCTTACTTGTGTTCATTGTCACGATTTTTATAGGATCAAATCAAACAGACAATGGAAATGAGTTTTGCAGTTTCACTATGCCTTCTGGTTATCAAGTGAAAAGTTCCTAGCTGATGACCATTTTTATTCCCTTTCAATGCAGACTCCAAAATAAGCAGTTCCAACCTACAGAATGAAAATTTTAAAAACAGATTTTCTTCTCTCTCTGCAAAAGCTTACAACGGATCACACTTACAGAACAGGCTAGGATACAGTTTTTCAGAGGATTCAGTCAGAGCATTTCCTTTTTTCAGCAAAGCACAAGACACCCTGGGACTGGATTCAAATGGCAGAGTTTACTAAGGCTGCCTCTACTCACTCTGAAGTCTGCTACGCTTAAAAGGTTTCTCCTGGCTTGGGTAACTCTTAAACCTTAAATACGGAGAAGTGCTACTAGATGAGTCACAAATCATTTAACAGGATTCTGCTCTGCTTCCAGAGAGGCACGAGCAATGCTTGCAGCTTTTTATACCTATCAAAGAGCATCAGAAAGGTGCTGAGATTTTCCACCCATAGAAGGACTAAGAGAGGAAACAGGGATTTGACACGCCAGGATTCCTGTTGCTTTCCCTTGCTGGAGGAAAGGCACCTGAAACACCTGAACCTTTCACGTGTCACTCCATGAAATTAGCAGCTTGAATTAAGTGGTTTCCTCTATTATTTTCATGCAACATGGGAAAGGGGGAAAGACAGGAAAATGTGATTTTCAAACCACAACAGCGAGTCAGGGTGACTCAGAACAGGTACCAATTAGGAACAGCAAGTAAATGTTTTGAAACCACCTCAATTCCGCTTGGTGACATCTGTGTTAAAACAGCTTGCTGTGCATGAAGCCTCTTTTAAGTTTTCTCATTCTCTAAGTCTAAATCTTTAACGCTCAGAGCAGTTCAACAGTTTCAAAAGAAGAAGGAAAAAAAGAAAGAAAAGAAAAGGAAGCCTTATGTTTAGAGTAATTTTGCAGAAAATCCCCAAACCACAGAAAAACAATTTCTTAGAACTTACATTTAATGTTAAGGGCTATTCAGGAATTACAAAATGTTTTTTTAAAATGTTTAAACGTATAAACAGCGACTGAGAAAGCATTTCTTATTAAGCATTTTTATGGTTACAGCTACTCTGTTGCTGAAAAAGCAACTACTTATAAAAATAAAGCTAATATTTATGGGCACTATAGCTCAGGAAGGGACCTCTTTTATAAGACATTTACTGCAGCAGCATTGCAGCTGAATCATGTTATTGCACAAAAATGAGGTTTTTTTTAAACTCAGGCTAACATTTAACAACTTTAGGTAAATGATAGCATATGAAATTAACTTTCAACAGTACTAAAAAACAGAATAGCAGGGACCAAATCTGTGAGATGCTCATCATCCTCACACAGTGTAAGCGTTTGCAATGGGGCCAAGAAGTGGGGAACACTGTGACCACCACAAACGCAGGTGTGCAGGTGATTAACAAATTACTGTGCACAGGACACCTCTCCTTGAGTGGCTGCAACCCTGGCAAGTTCAAAACTCCCCTCTGCATTACTCTCCCCCAGTATCACATCTTGTTTTACAACTATTGCAGAAAAAAACACCCCACCATCCCTGTTCCCTAGGAGTTATGCCCTGATGTTTTTCTCCTCTCCTTGGTAACTACTGGCAGGCTCATTTGTGAAAACTTCTGTTCTACAACACTCATTACCAAAAGATCTAATTACAGCAGCAGAGAGTTACCCTTCCAGACCTCAATGGCATGACCTTTAAAGTACAAGCTCAAGGTCATACTTTAATTCACCCAAAGTCCCCAAGATTATTATTTTACAACGTATGCAATAATCAAAGCAACGCTTTAGGATTTGGCAGACAAGCTGTTCTGTCTATCAGAATAACTCACAGATGGTATGTATGTGACACAACATATTCATCATGTTATATTCTTAGTATATGCAATTTTCCTTCTTGCTAAATTTTCCAGTGTTCAGCAAGGGCTCTAAGAAACTGCTGGAGCCTTGGAAGAGATACCCTTCCAGCCTTGTTGTCTTTAAATTAACTGAATAAAGAAAGAATCTAAAGGTTGAAAAAACTCATTCTCCTGTGTAATTGTAAAACATATTGAATTTGATTTTTTACCTTAGGTACTATTTTTTAACTTCTATTTTGTAGCTCGTGTTTATTTTCTGCTCTTCACTTCACATATTGTACTTTCTTTTTACTTGATGTGTGCCATATTGTTTTAGCTTTTGCTCTTACTTCTGCTTATTTATGATCCTTTTTTGACCAAAATCTCAGTAAGATTTGCTTTAGGGGCATTTTTTTATCTTTTTTTTTTTTTTTTTTTCTTTCCAGGTAGTTGCATGCATAAGTGAACCATTAAAATTGAATCAGCTCAGTGAATCAAACTGAATGACAACAAACTAAAATGAGCAGAAACACGCCTAAAGCAACAAGCAGATTACTTGTTTTACTTATTTGTAATGTTGCTTTTTTCCTCTCCTTGACTTCTTCTGATGAAAAAAACAAAGCTGCCTTTTTTTTTTTTTTTTTTTTTTTAAATACTGGGATGAGTTTTCAATCCTGAACGCCACATAGATTTTATAGAGGAAAACGCACATAGGGAAGATGCACCCACACAAGGTCAGGTTTCAGACGCTGGCCCAGCACCTATTTTAAAGCTCATCATCTGGAGGAGAAAACCACCAAGCACGGGCAAGAGTTCACGAAAATAATCTTTCTCCTCCCAATTTCTCTTGCTTCTGTTACATCTGTCCGTCATTTACTCCCACTTTGCTTTTGTTTTAGAGCCACCAGAACAAAAGTCACCTCTACCACTGCTCTTTGTTTCGTACAGCATTCCGGCCTGAGTTAGTCCTTGTTAAACGAGGACAAGAGCTGAGAGAAAAGTAACTGAGAATTAGGTTCTCTGCTTTGGAAAGGGCAAACCAACAGCCAGCAAAAAACCTACCATGTTTTTTGTTAAAGAATGATAAATGACACTGATGTAGTCAGAATTTTTCAGTGGTTTTCGTCGTTTTACTTTTATGCTGAAAGCCAAAACATTAATAAAGTAATTGCAGTAGGAGGCACACAAGTCCATGAATGTCAGTAGCAAGGCTTCACATATGTCACTTTGCAATAATACAAGGCTTCATATATAGTAGTAGCACTGGATGTTACTATTTTTATTTTTTATATAAGGAACTAAGGACAGGAATGCAAGCAAATGGAGGAGAAAAATGAAGGCAATTCCAATTAATCATTTCCCCTAGTGACATTTTAATGCATTATTGTTACAATTATTCTAAAATGTCCTCAAAGGATCATCACACCAGCTTTTTCAGACTTCATTTTTCACCAAGTGAAAATTTAACAAGCAACCTTTCTGGAAAGTTTGGATCTCTGAAGGAGCAATACCCATCCATCCCTCTAATTTTGTGGGAAACAGGGCTCCTACACACAATACAATATCAGGTGTGTTATGGTACAAGGCCTTCTTTTCATTTCCTTGTATTTTCACTGCCCTGAACTTCTCCTTGCTTTGGTTTCTTTCTTATTCACTCCCCAGTAACTTTTTTCAATTCTGCATTTTGAGAAACCATCTGAGAATATGGCAAGGCAAAATGTACCAGCCAGGCTGGGACGGGATGGACGAGAGGTGGTGTGGGATTTTTTTAAGATACAAAGTTACTTTAATATTTTTTCCATTTTACAGCATATGAGTAAAATAACCTCTTCTGTCTCAGCATAATTAGTTCCCCAGTCCTGGCATGCCTGAGAGCCTCGTGTTGTTTGGGGTGCTGTTTGCCAGGGAACACTTAATATTCTCATCTATCACATGAATCAATAAAACGCAACCCTGTTTTTCACAAGGTGGCAGTGTATTAGGAAGAGTCATATGGGCTGAGTTAATTTAAAAGTAATAGACTGAAATTGTCCACATTATTTTTATTGAACTGACAGAGCAGGTCCACTGCTGCTAAGAAATTAATCCCATTTCATGGAATCACAGAGCAAGGCCGTAAAAGTTACTGGTTTATCTTTTAAAAAAAAAAATAAATTGAAAAAATCCTAAACTTAAGCTCTGATTTTTACTCCCAGAATATGGGCACTTTTAAAAGACACTATTCAAGAAATGAATGGGAGAATTAGAGCTGTGCCAGATTGACCATATAGCCAATGGGGTTAAATTTATGTTCATTGGGGAATAAATGCCTCCCTGCTGAATACCAAAAGGTCAAAGCCTGAAAATAAACTTCAGGCACCTCTGACATGTGTGAAAGCAAGAAGTGGAGTTCCCATAAATTCCCTTAATCCTCAGTGGAACGACAGGGCCCCTTCAGAGGCAAATGATCCCAAGGGCTTGGTGACCCTTGGGACGGTGCAAGTCATTACTGAACAAAGAGGAAAACCAGGAAGAAGAGTCTGAAATTAGGGACCTTGGTTTGGTCCACGTACCCAACCTGGTCCTTAGAGGGCAAAAACCCAGCAACAAATTCCAACTCCCCCAAATCATGAGAAGCAGGATGCTCTATTGTGCTGGGGGTCTTTCGCCTGCAGCGTTCAGTCAGTCCCCTGCCCCAGCTACGTTTGGGTTTGTTAACACTTTGTACTTATAATGTTTTAATGTTTGGTCCTGAACAGATTTGCACAGCATAGGAAACAGGGGAGGCACAGTGCCAGAGAGGAGCATGGTGAGCATGGCAGGACGGAAACATCAGTAGGATTTGTGTCAGCAAAGAAGATTTCACCTTTGATAATACCTGGTTTATAATTACTGGACCCATTACAGCAGGCTACCAGGCAGGAAATCTTAACTGCAGGCTACAGTGATGCACTTGTCATAGTTGCATCCCCACACCATGCCTGGAAATTTTGACCTTTGTTTTCCTAGAAGTTTTGTCCTCAAATTGATAAATTTCCTCAGACGTGAAATTAAAATCTTCAGCACCAAAAAATATATTTGCGTCCAAGGATACATGTCATTTCTCATATCCTGCTATTTAAATCATTTGACTTTGAGTGAGATATGGGAGAAATTTAAGTTTCAGTACATTTTAGTCTCCATCATGTCAAATTTACAACCCTGGAGTAAATCACACTGCCAAGACAAATGTCTTCACTTAAATCAGATTTGTTGCTTCCTTCCATACTTCAGAATATTAATAAAATTTGAGTTCGAGTTCATAATAATAGTTTCATCCTCACTGTGCCAGGAAAACCACAAGAAGTTCACAGGAACCTTAATTCATCCTCCCCACGCTCACTTCGTTAAGCAATGCTAGGCTCTGGTTTTCAGTAGCTACGTGAACGTGTGTGAATCTGACTCAGATTGTTACCAGTGTACCAGCATGCACACAGTCAGCCCAGATACACCAAGATTTGCTTTAAATGTCTTCTCGAAATGCTGTTCTTATCTTCAGCCTTCCTGAGGATCGGAGTCATTAAAAAACAACAAAACAGCTCTCTGGGAAAGGGGCAAAAGCACCTGAAAGCAAGCAAAAACGGCAGGGGTGTTTACAGCTCGCTGAAATTACCTGAAATTTCTCCCCTTGGTAAAAGACATTTTAACAATTGGTTTTCTCTGTCATCTTTCCAACACCTCTTACATCTGCGCTCTCAAGAGAATCACGACCCCCTTTCATTTCTAGATCTGTTGCACAATTATAGGAGGTGCTACTGGATGGGATTACAGATCCAGTCCCTCCAGTAAATGCAAAGGAGATGGTTGTCTTATGTTTCCCCACTGCAGCACCACCCTTGGACCCCGGTTAGAGGTCAAGGTAAGTCGCTTTAGTCTTTATGCAAGGTTAAAAAGCAGACCCTCGCTGAGGCAGAGAGCACTGAGCCAAGACTGGCACAAGGGTATAAAGTGCACTTGTGTAGCAGCAGATCACAGAGCAGAGACCTCAGCATATTAAAAAAACCATATAAGTCCAAGATGTATTTTTGCCCCACCATTTGGTTAATCGTTGTTCCTAAACCTACACACTAACACAGATGAGGCAAGTGACACAGACCTGGATTTCTGGCACAGAACAAGGAACATGAATGCATCTTTCTAACTGCCACCTGTCGAAAACCGCCCTGACACGTGTGGCTCCATTACATATGGCTTGTCAAGAGCCCTCTGTAATGGGAGGCACATGTCACTGGAATGTTGCTGGGAACTCTGTGTGATTCAAAACGCTTACTGCAGCATTATTACAGTAATCTTTCAGCATGCTTTTACTCCCCAACCTCTCCCCATTTTAACAAAACAATCCTAAGCCTGTATTAACAACAGGGTTTAATGAAAACCATACATTTCATGATGAGTGCTTGGTCATGCATGGGAGATTTGTTTGGAATCAGGATCACTTCTCTCTAGGAATATGACAGGAGATTAAATCATTAAAAATGTATAGTGTGTAATTAGTTTATCATTGCCAGAATTGCAGGAATATTTTCCAACATAAAACTGATGCCACCAGCAAGAGATCATTTTGAAAGATCAATGTTGCTGAGATATCAAAAAACAAAGTAATTAGGAGACAGCAGGCATGCTGTTCTCCTCTGTACTTCTTTTTTTTTTTTTTTTTTTTTTTTTTTTTTCCCCCCACAGCCACATGCATGCATGTATATGTATAAAAACTATGTAACTACCTCCTTACAAATCCAGCCAGTGATGGGATGGACACTGTGAGCCACAGAAACACTATTTAGTGATTGTCTTAAGTGGCATGGTGATGTAAGATTATTCTGAAGCATCACCATCTTCTGAGCCTCGAGGATTTATACTAACTGCATAATTCTGGGGAAAGCAGCAGAAAGCGCCACAAACAGGATCTTGGTATTAGTTAATTATGGTACTGCAATATTTTCACCGGGGGCATTCTAGAAATAAACTGCAGTACAGTGATGCTGTTTGTATGGCAATAGTTAAGGTGGTTTCAGACCATAAATTATAAACCTCATTTTTCAGAGTTTATGACGGGACTATAAAAAAGGAACCAGCCCTAGCCAGTTTTCTTTTATGACATAAAAAAATTAGCTATTTGAAAGCTATACATTTATGCATGAGTTCAATGGTTTCAAATGGTTTTTCTCCTCCCACATTCTCCCATTTCCAGCATGGACAAAGCCACGGTCATATTTGATGGCCATTCTCATCTTCCTCCACACTGTGACCCAGCCTCTCAGATGGACTGCCACTTAAAATCAGATTCTTTTGTTTTCCAGGGGGAATTAGCAATCTTATGTGAGTCAGCATCCCTGGACAACTCTTTGTATGTATTTAGTAAGGAAATATTAAAGCTGTCATTTTCAATATGAGGTTTGCAGACCCCTGGGGGACTAATTTAAAGGGGTCTGGAGAAGATAATTAAGAAAAGTCAGTCTACTGTCAGTAGGCTTAAGCTCATTGAAAAAGGGTCAGCACTTCATCAGGAAAATTTCTGTGAGATTACAAATAAAAAAAACCCCAAATTAAAAAAATCAAACCTTCACTGAAATACTAGATTACTTTTTTCCAAGGAGAATATGGATTTAAAGCAGCATAGAGGGTTGATGTCAGCTTCCAGTGCAGAGTTTCTTTCCAAAGCAGATGTCAGCCTTACAGGCTCAGAGCTTACATGCAGCAGTTGTAGAAACACATGCCAGCAGCCTTCAAATGCCAGCTCCACCTCTGAATGGACCAGTGAATCCACACCATCCCCACTGCTCCACGGCCAAGGTCACCACCTCACTGAGCTGTCCCTGGGCCTCCACCTTCTGCTTGTCCATACGGACAAGTGGAGGTAAACACATGTCACCTCAACACCCTTTTGAACTGAAATTGGGTTACTTTCGGGATCTCAGTTTCTTTGGAGTTGCATGCGAGAGGAAAAAAAATGTCCACCACTTCTAATAAAAACCTGACTGTCCTTTCCTCACCATTCCCTTGTCCCTTTGGATATGGTGGGACAGGCTGTCTGGCAGATGTCTTTCTCTTTTTAGATACCTCTTCACACATGACAACAGAGTATGAGCACAAATGCAAACCAACAGCACCAGAAGTGGAGATCAAGCTCTTCCTGCACTAACAATTATCTTGATGCCTGTGGGCTTGACTTTCAGGAGCTGAGAAAGCCACCATGTATTGACCTGCCAGGTCAATACAGGACACAGGATCCTAAGTCTCTTACACTCTTTTTTGATATACTTTCCACTGCTCATTCTTATTGCCAAAGGGCTCTATGATATTCAGCTGGAAAACTCGACAAGCCCAGAATGCCCTGTGACAATGAAACAAGTCTTTTAGAACAGTTTGGTTTTATAAGTGCTTTTTGGGTAACAGTAAAAACATAACCATTTTTCATGACCATGCACATGGCACCAAGACTTTCTAGGTGCACAAACATCTTTAATTTCTATATGATATATATGTATGTACATATAAATGAGAAAGAATGTAGAGCAAAGTCGCTTATCAGATATTAGTCACAACTTCTTGAAAGGGATATGATATTTCTGTTTGAAGCACACTTTAAGTACTTCAAATTGAGATACCGAAACCTTTTCAACATCATTAACCTGGATTGAAAATAATCAATAAATAATCATTTTGCATGTAAGTATGAAAGGCAAATGTCTGATACATTAATTGTGAAACCCCTTCTGTACTAATGGTTGCCATAACCTAGAGGATCGATTCCATTATGGATATTTACACAGTGACCTATTAGGAATACACGGAAGTATCATTTTTTTTACATTGATTATCCATCCTTAAAACAGATAGTAATGTATACTTAAATGCATGGATTGCAAAAATAATTTTTAATCTTTATTAGGTACTCTTTGTTGAAAAGGAAATCATTTGAGCATCATGGTATGAAGGACACAATTTCAATTTATGTCTTAACAACAGACGACAATTATGAATGCACATAAGAAAAAAATCTCTGATTTGTAGTAGTTGAGTGAGTTACCTAGAACACAAATGTTTCTAATCTGAACTCAAGGAAACAACACAGACATTGCTGGGGAACCATAAAATAAATACGTATTGAACTTTCACAAATTGTATCGCTTTCTGAAAACGCCTGAAGCCAAATTCCCCCTGAATAGCTCCAGTATAAACCAACATAAACTATAATCAGTATGGTCGATGCTGGAGGCAGAACGTTTTAATATGACAAACCTGTCCTGTGTCAAGTTTCCACAGTAAATAGCAGGGCTACTGGGGAGACAAATCCAGCCACAAGCCACACCAACAGCCTCAAGGTGTAGAAAGGCATCCAAGGGAGATCACCCCCAGCCACCACCATCTGCACTCGTGCCTGCCTGCCCTTTTGGTGTAGGGCAGGGTCACTGTGTCACGAGGGAAAGGAAAAATCTCTTCTCTCTCCAAAGGAGAAAACATCTGTGGGTTACAGGGCGAGCTGGGAATGAGCAGCTGGAAATGGGAGCAAGGCAGTTACCAAGGCTCTAAGCGAGCAAAGGCTGCTCCATTGCTGACACTCTGTCTAGAGAGTGTGGTGAAATGCTATAGCCCTGTTGAGAGGACATAAACAGTCAGACCTGACAATGACAGGCACTGCTATTTGGGCATATCTGGAGAAAACGGAGAGATTTTCACCTGGGACAGCAGCTCCTTTGTAAAAGTGACATCTGGTCATCTTCAGGTTAGTTTTACAGCCAAAGAGAAGAAACAGCTTCTTTTACTTGGCAGTAGCTCTGTGTGGAGCTCTCACCGGAAGAGAGAAGGAAAAATAAACTAAGGTCTCCTAGTACATTTAAAACAACCTGTCACTAGGTAAACCAAGCCCCAAAGAAGGCACGCAGTACCTGCTCTTAGCAAATTCACTTACTGAT
The DNA here is from genome assembly GCF_003031625.1 of Empidonax traillii. Taxonomy (NCBI): domain Eukaryota; kingdom Metazoa; phylum Chordata; class Aves; order Passeriformes; family Tyrannidae; genus Empidonax; species Empidonax traillii. Next base: position 2,099,608 of record NW_020955297.1, on the reverse strand, counting down.
TATCAAATCAATTTAGCGATTCGGCAAAGTGCCCATCATCCCTCAAGGCTGTCGCCACACCTGTCAACAAAAACCAGGCGCCGACTCCTCTCTTAAGGACATAACATGTGTCAATTTGAAGGTCCTATTCAAATCACAGCTTCCTGCCAGTTCTGATCTCCTCCTCCATCCTTCATGCCATAATCTTAAAACGAACAAAACCCACCGGTTTTGAAAGTGCTGAATTTTCCACCTGCCAGCAAGGTGGCACAGCAGGGATGGCAGCAGCCCTGCAGTAAAGCACCCGCCAACACCAAGAGGCAGAGGCACCAATAATTCCTCCCAGGCACTCAGAGGGCAGCCACTGATCTTTACAGTCTTTATCATACAAAGGTTTTTTTTGTTGATGTTGCTAGATAAGTCGGTCTTTTTCAACATGGGCTTCTCCCTTGCTAGTTCCAGCACGTTCACACGGTGCAGTCAGGGAAGCAATATTGCCCTGCTGAATGTCTCCTCTCCTTCACAGCAGTGGTCATTGAAATTTCCAGTCCATTCCAATTTGCCTGATGCTCATGCATCTGGGGGAAGCAGACCTAAATCCCTCACTGTACTTATCGGCATGAGCATTACTTCAAGCATGCACACGCTATTTCTGGGCCCTGGGGTGTGCATCACAATCCCACAAACAGCCCCCCCACAACGCGAAGAGGTGTGGACCAGCAAGACATATTAACAAAAAGAAGCAGCTTCATGTTTAACTCCGCAATGATTTGCCATTATTACAGCCTGGGCAGTATCTCAATCTAGAAAAGCAAAATATCGGTTGTGCCCAGCTCCCCCTCCTCACTCTCCTCTCCATGGGGCCAGAAGAGCCAGCATCACAGAACATCTAAATTCAAAATAACTCTTGCACAAAATGCCCTGCCATTGTGAACACTGCAAAGTCTCAAACCTGTTCAGTATGAGGCTACATCTGAGTCTTCTGAGTATCCTTTCTTTTTAAAGCATAAGCAGATTAAGCTCACTGAGCATCTTTCTCCAGCAATCATGGTAGATGCATTAAAATACAGCAAATGAAGAAGGCCCGATAAGACTGAAATGAATGCATTATCTCAAATCCCAGATTGCTATAACTTTACAGAAGTAAAGAAATGAACCTAAGAACAGACTTTAAATACCGTTTCAAGGATAAAGTATCGATGTATTGATCTTATGAGTGCTATTATCAGATGGCTATCTCTGGGTGTCAGGTGAATCCATTCACTGCTAGAAAGACACACCAGGTTGTCAAGGCCTGACAATTATCCTTGCTAATTATTTCTCTCCTACTGCCCTTTTCCAGTTCTAGCTTCTGACTGCTGCCAAATTATTCCTTGTAGTGTTACCAAAATGTCTTCCACTTCTATCTTAGTTAATTATGATGGGAAAACATCTGCACTAACTCTGCTAATAATGCAGCAATATTATGGCAGAGATCACGTGTGGATATTTTGCTACCTCAAGTGTCAAACAGGCCAAAGCAGTTTGCTAGGAAGCTTTCTTTGAAATGAGAGCTTGCTCTTCTTCTACAGAAGACATGAATTTCCTCTGACATGGTCTCACTCCTCAGAGCTGAGCCTCACATTTGAGCTTTCATATGGTTCATATATATTTCACATTTCTTTTCTTTAAAATGGACCAACACAACAGCTGTTTGAGCTGCAAGAATCCAGAAATTGCTGTTTTCAGTTTCTTGAACTGCTAACTTGTAAGATGGTAATCCTGTACCCTGGAAATAAGCAATTCCCTTCCAGGCCATGCCCAGTACAGGGACACACAGCCCAGCACACACATCCTCAATACTACAAAGGAATGGGAATGTTTTATCAGAGGCAACACAAGGAATATCCATTTTCAGTCTTGACCAACTTGGGTCTTGCTCTTGCTACTACAAAACTGTCTGATAAATCACCATATGGTTTGGTGGGAGGGCTCCCAGCCTTCCCAGAAATGGTATGCCAGCAACAACAGCATGTAGCTTCCAGCATTACTTAGTAAACAGCATGTGCTTCAACATCAGTGACTGATACGATTGAAGGAATAGAATTCTGGGAGTAGATTCCTACAAGGGGAGTATTAGATGAGGTTGAAGAGAAAGACATGACTATGGATTTGAGGATGGGTGGCTCCATTTCTGCTCAGGAAATACTGGGTTTCGCTTTTACTCTCTTGAAATTTCATCTTTTGAATGCAGCTCATTAAGTGAGTGCTCACATTCCTGGCTCCCAAACAGAACGAGAGCTCTCAAGCAAAGAATTTCAAATGAACCTTTTTTGAAACCTTCCCGTTATTGCCAATCTCCTATTTTGAACTGGGTGTAATGACATTTCTTTTTCTTAAGGGATATTATGGTCCTGCCTGGAACAAGCCACCTCAAGATTAAATGTGTCACTCAACTCTCAGCAAGCCACCTTCTCCTCAAAGAGCACCAGCCTGCCCTAAGAGGATCTAGACCACAGAGAAAGGAGAATAGAATTTCCCACTCAGCAAGGATGATGAGAAACTTAACAAAAGAGGTTTCCTCTTCTTTTCAAATGAATTTTGCAATTTTGACTACTCATCTGCGGGTAGTTTTGCATTTTAAAAAGTTAAATCTGATACTCTTTGAAAACCCTTGAGTGCTGCATGCAGGAAGGGAGTATTGAATTTGTTATCTTATTTGTAGGCACAACCACCCTGAAGGAATGGAAGGGCTTGATGTAAGTATAAAAATCAACTAAAATCACCCTTACAGTGATCTAGTTAAGGTAAGGATCAAACACAAGCAGCACTGCAGTTATGAACTTCAAGACACAGAATGTAATTAAAGACAAAACATTATAAAATTCAAGAAATTTAATCCATTCACGGCACAATCAAATCCCAAAGATATCTCTCCCTTTCATAACAAATGTGTGATAGGTGTTGTGCTAATGCAAGTGTCTTATTCTCAAATTACATTCACCATTCACGGTGAGCAACTTTGCTTCTCATCCTTTATGTGGGGCCTGAGAGTCTGTTAAAAAGTCAGATTTGCCCCCAGTCACAGAGAATATTGATTCATCCTTAACTTATTAGGGAGATACTTTGTCTTCTTTTCCTGCACAATTAACAGGCCCCTCTGGAAAAACTAATGTTCTTTTGGCAGACCAGGTGCCATTTTCTGTGCTTGAATAAACTATTAACAAAGTGTTAGCCCACTGCAGGGGGAAAAGCTCTCTCCCAGCTGGTAATGCTATTTCTAACTCTGGTGGAAAGCCTGAATTTGTATTTTTTACACACACATAGATCAGGAGCTATGTTTTATAAAAAAAAAAAAAAAAATACTGAATGGTCAATGGCCAACGATAGCCAAACTCTCTTTGCAGGATATGCTAAGAGGTTTTCCTGCCTCGGCAGTGAACACTGGAGGCAGCTGCAGGCATTTCCTGGAAATATGAGCCCTCTTTGCCTCCTCTCTAAAGCCAGAGGGTAAAGGAAAGCCCCTTCTGTAGACAGCCAGCCTAGATAGGATAGTGATAGGCATTATTGGCCTTTTGAGGAATGTGCTGAAAACCCCAACTACTTTGGGAATGCAGAATTTTTCTTATTAAGCCAGATAGCAAGAGGACATATGTATTCAGAGATAGAACAATTTCCCCAAAATTGTTTTATCTTTACAGAAAGACGAGAGCCTCAAAGCATGAGCAACCACATATGTTTTTTTCTTGTTTTCAACCACTTGATTGTTATTTCATTTCTACCAGACAGTAAGCTCTTGCTGCGTTTTAGATCCTTTTTCAACTCCAGTTAACCTTCCCATCCTGTCTGGAAACACAATGCCTGTGAACTGGGGAAATAACAAGGACTATGCTCATGTTGCTGCCTGATCTCTTACATCGTGTGAAGCTTCATCATAGGGGAAAAAAAAAAAAAGGCACTTTATCCCTGCAAAACCTGTGGTTAGAGCAGCAGCAGTGTTGCTGCATCCTAGAGCAAGAATGTCACTGGGGCAGGTGCTGCACAAACCCAGCAAAGAGACGTTCTTTGTCCCAAAGAGCTTTTAAACTCAACATAAGAAACAGAAAAGCAATTCAGGTGGGAGGGCAAGAAGGTAAATATGAAACTACTGATCAGCACAGTCCCAGTGAATGCACAGTCCCAGCTTGCCTCCCCTTAGAATTAAAAAGCCTTTTGGTGACCTGCATTATAAAATCAGTTCTGATGAAAACCCTTTTTGGACACACAAATAACCAGACAGCAAGATGTGCCTTCCTTTGTGGTTTACACAAGCTTTTGGTCATCATCCCGTAGAATGCAGCTCTTTAACATAAGATAAAATGAAAAAAACCCCTTATGAATAAATGTACTGCGTTTTCTAACTGCAAAAAACATGTCTGACGTAATTTATTCTCTTGGCACAAAATTATAGCAACTGTTTAGAATTCTTCAGTAAATAAAAAAAAACAAACAAAACCCCCAAAGAACTAAAATGCAATGAGTAAAGTACCAGTATAATAGACAATTTAAATAATTTCCTGCTTGTTGCCTTAAATCATGATTAACATTGCTGAAATCTATTCCCATTGTTTGAGCCCCAGCGAAATGACTTCCATGGGAAATACTGGCCAACAACTACCAACCAGCCCATTAACCATATTAAGGTTTTGTTTTGATCTTTTTTTGTGCCAAGGAAACATTATTGCTTCTTAACACATTTATGCAATGTTTCTTTTCTTCTCCCCCTCCAATATTATCTCTGTTATTTCCAGTGGGCCTATTGGGATAACGTATCTCCAGGGGAAGACATTCCAAAGTCCCTGGACTGTTTGACTAGCCTGACGGAAAGGGGCAGGGCTGAGCATTTATCAAGCTTCACATGTTTCTAACCAGCATCCCAGGACCCTTGTGTGGAGCCAACCTAGCACAGTGTGTAATGCAAACACCTCAACCTCACCCGTGCTCAGAGCCCACAGCCCAGAGACACTCGTGGGACCTGCAGCTCACCACCCTGTAAGCCTCACATGCTTCATGGCCGTGCACTGGACTCTGACAATCTGCCTTCTGGTGTCTAAGTTGCCAAACTTCAGAAGCTGTGAGCAGTTCTAGAAAACTCAGCCACCTCAGTCTCAAACAGGGAGTCATTCCCACTGAGAGGAACCCAACAGCCCTTTAATAGCTGCAGGAGCCAGTTTTCCCACAGCATTAGTGAAGACCTCATATCTATCCATATTAAACTACATGATGCTTCTGTCCAAGATGTGTTTGCAAAGAGGGATGCTGGGTTCAGCTGAGTCCTCACCTCACCTCTAACCCTCCATGCACAGCCTCCCTACCTGTGCTCACCTCTCACCATCACTGCTGAGGAGAGGAGGCTGACACAAACATGCTAGAGAAGAGATCCTGCTAAAAGTCCTATTACGTCCATCAAAGTTCTAGGCTGCTCCTTGCAGCTAGGGCCAAACAAAGTCACCTCCTCGTAGTGAATCACTTTTCCTTGCAGGAGCCTGCTAGACAGTCTATGGTGGCTACCTAATATGCTCAAGCAGTAGAAATAACTGTCACCTGCTGTTCTCTTCCTTCTCCTCCCATAATCAAGTAACTATTCTAGAAGAACAGAATTTAGCAAGCTCACACACATATTTTTCCCTTTTTTTTGTCACACTAAGTGCCCAGAGCAAATGCCAGTAAATCCAGTGGCCTAAGTACCCAGGAAGCTCAGCACACAGAACTCACCTTTACAGCTGGGGAGAGACAGTCCCATTTTTCTAACTCAGACAATCCCACATTTCAAGTAACAATCCTATTGAATCTGCTACCTTTCATTAAAGTAGCTCTTACAACTCTGTCAAATTCTCCAACCTTTGTATTGATTTTTTCTCCTATTCAAAATAACTCTCCTTTACAACAAGAGCTGGATGTCAGCCTCTTATCTCTTATTTTCACCCCATCTGATCCTCCTTCTCCTTGTCAGTCTTTCCAGATTCCAATTAATCATGTAGAAAATCAGGGATTTATGTTAAGAAGAATGTACAACTCTTAGCTCATCATTAACACACTGTAATTGCAGTGTAGTGCTACTGCCTCTGACCTTTTCAACAAGTCAGTGGAAATCCTTTGGGGAAAGCAGGACATTCCCAGCCAACATGAAAAGAGTCGTATCTGGTTCATGCTATTTGGACCATTACTTCAAAATAAAACCGTGGATGCATTGTAATATTTGCAACTTGCTCTAAAAATTACTGGGGCCTGACAGGCAGCAAGAAGATGCAGCCATAAAACCAAACTGCTGTTGCACCCCTAAATTTTGTCTGGGTCTCTACATGAATGGTCCCAAGATGCACTAACCACTCCACTAAACATGTTTAATTTCAGACCATCCTCTCCTGTTTCTTCTTAATTATCATGGGACATTCACAGAAAAGATCAGCCAGATGGAGACTAAATATTCCACTACTACAAGATGGAGCACTCTGCACTAAAATGGAACCTTGATTACAATAAAGTCATTAATTAAAGTCTCAAATGATTCTCCTGTCAGGAGGCACTAAAGACAACTGTGAGGAGACAATGTACCAGTTACACTAAGGAAAATAAAACAGTAAACCAGACAGTGATAAGATGATGTTTAACTTGCACTACTCACAGTGAAACATGATGGAAACTCAGCCATGTGTTCAATATATCCATCCATTTTATGTTTTTAAAATTATGACACACTGATTTCCTGACAAAGAGAAACCTGAACAAGATTTAAAAGCAGTGAAGAGCAAAAAGGAATAAAGGCTAGAGACTCCTGGAATAAAATCTTACTTTAAGGGAGATAAGACTTTAAGGGATATAGATTTGGCTTTTTAGCACACTGCATGATTAGAGTCCTTTATGGCTATCTGGACCCCCAAAGATTGTGGGAAAAGGGGAGATAGAAGACTCTAAGAAAACAAAAAAAAAACCATGTGAAGTGTCATTTGGAAGGGAAAATAAAATAATTACATGTGAAAATCCCCAAGTCATTTCCTTGTCTGAATGATTAAGTCAGGGTGCTGCAAGAAATGCAGATGGAATAAGCAGAGCATGCTAAATTCCCTGGACACTCTACAGCACAGACAGTATTGAGCCAAATCCTCACTCAGAGTTTCACCAGCCCATCTCACATCAAAGTCACCTGGAGCTCTAAGTATGCCCCTAGAAGTGTGGATTTGGTCCCTGGAGAGAATATTACAGTAAAATTACTTCAGATAGTCAGTCTCCCACTGTGATATATTCCCAATGGTCTTCTTTAGGTCCCTCTATCATTTATTGACCTCTACTTTGCTTCATCCTGCCAGATAGAGGTAAGGAAATTTGAAGAGTAACAAGTAAATGAAATATAAGTAAATAAAACCAATGCTGGCTCTCTGTTTCACAATCAGTCTTTACTGTGCTTGAAGCCGACACCAAAAATCTTTGCAAAATTACAAATTACTAGATGTGCTGGATGCCAAAAGTAATAAACTCAGCTGCAACAGAGGGTGTTGGTTCTCTCCTATGTACCAAGAGAAGACACTGTGCTACATTCATCATTTAATGTCATAAAGTGCGTGCAAATCCAAACAACAGGCCCACAACTGCACCAACAGTAAAACTACAGAACAGAAACGGTCCCATTTCTAACATTAAGAAGTGAATATCCCCTTCCATTCACAGGTGGACAGAGGGATGAACACATCCTAATCATGACTCCAGGTGTGATAGAAAGTCTTAATATTCAGGGTAAATAATAAAGAAAAAAAACCCAGTAACTAGTCTTAGTTTATTCCCTGTAATAAAGGTTTTAGTGCACTGTAGACCACACATTTTTTTCCACATTAATGACACTGATTATCATCTGCCTGAGATAACATAAAACACCAGAATTCAGTGATATGATGAGAGGTAGGATAGCACACAGTGATAAACTTTGGCAAGGTTACCTAAGCATTCAAATTAGAGCAACTAACTGTAGATCTAGACCACACCGAAGTTAATTCAAAGAGAAAAGGAAGAAAATCAAAGATGTAGCAAGAACAAAGACACCATTAGAACCTGGAAAGTCTTCTGAGAAACACACTTGAAGAACAGAAAGAACTGTTCATGCAAATGATTGTTTTGTAATAATAATTAGCAAAATGAATCTGTCAACATAATGTAAAAGCTTTTTAATTGACATGAAAGGGTGTCAGCTCTTCATTTTCTGCTGGGATGGTTTGTGAGGTTTTCTGTTGGTTTTTTTTTTTTTTTATTTTTTTCAATGGAAAAGAACTTGATATTCTCAAAAACATGCATGTTGGTACTTGTGGCTAAGAAATCAACATTGCTCTTTCAGAAAGCCAAGTTGACGTTCCTATAAGCAATTTGGCCTAGACAATGCAAGTTTGTTCATGTAAGAGTAAAGGGATGAGGTCTTTATGACATACTGGAGTATGGTCCTTGGAATAAGATCCTAATTTACTAAATAAATTACTGTATAGTACTTATAATGGTGTTCACATTATAACTGACAATTAGCACCATTAAAGAGAACGCTCATAAACAGCCAAAGCTCACATCAAATTAACACAGTCATGATTAAAATCACTCTTCTGATTTCTGCTCTTTACAGAAATAATCAGCATTTTGCATAAAAATTAGTATGAAGCAGCTAAAAAAGAATTACAAAAAAATAAAACCAGGGCTATGCTGGGATGGTGGGACTGCACTCCACCAGCACAGCACTGCCACATCAGCTCCTCTGTTGCTGTGAAATATTAAGTGTTGGGTTTCCCTCGGAGCAGGGAGCCCGCACAGACCTTGTGCAGCCAGGATCGGTAACCAGTGCGGTGACACGGGAGATTAAAGTGCTGCAATTACTCCTCTTGGCTCTAATGAGGGGAACCTGGGTTCTCTCCTGGCCCGAGGGAAGCTCATCTTCTTTATTTTAATTTTGTCACTCAGCCATTTAAATGGTTTTCTAGTGTTTGCATGTTCATTTATTCTGCTGTGGCTTCAGAAAGAAAAAGAAAAAGCTGAATAATTATAGCAGAGAAGAACAATAACAAAATACAAAGGAGTCAGCAATTCATTAAAATTTAGAGAATGCAACATTAAAAACTTTTCTTAACTTGAAAAAAAAAAAGGAGTGAGACTTTTTCTAAACTGGCACAGAGCCCACATCCTCATTAGGATTCACACTCCACTCACACAGCAATACACTAATGGTATCACTTTAATCTTCAGCATCACAGCACTAGTTCCTGGCCTCTCCCAGATGTTGATGCTAAAATGGCAAGAAAGAGCAAAAAAGAAACTTCTTGCCAACACTGAGCAGGGCTGGCATCAATCTGGATCCTGGCTAGGGTGGAAGTTTGAAGCACAGGGACATCTCTGCTCATGAATGCTACTTCAGAGACAGTCAGGCTTGTAATGGCTTCATAAGGCTCAAGTATCACTAAGGAAAATCTAATCAATAAATAAGCAATCAAGGTCTCTAGTGAAAGAATACCATTACATATGCCATGGTTTAAAAAGGAATCACAATATGCTACATACTCAAAAAAGTACTGCAAGATAATACGCCTTTGATCAAACATGCCTTTAAAGCAGGAAACACAAGGATGTTCTCATATATCTTACCAACTAATTTAACATATAAATCACAAAAAAATATGATCCAGATGGGCTTCGATGAAGGAAACCAATTAACGTAGACAGCCTTACCATCTGACACATTAGTTGCAATAATAAAAACCAAACAACATGGTCAAACAATAATGCTCCGTATTATATCTGACATTTCTAATTAGTTTCTGCATCCTCTTCAAGAAGAAAGCCTACCAGCAAGCACTTTGTTTCCCAGAGGAAAAAACTTCTAAACTTAATGTGCGCAGAGCTCAGTCTGTGGATGAAGCTGATCTATCTGTGTTCCCCTGGGATGTGCTTTGGAACTAATGGGTTTTGCATAGTCCACGTCTGGTTGCACAATTAGACATAGAAAATATTTCCCTTCAGCTGCATCACCACTGTAACTGCTGCAGACATGGAATGTCAATACCTGCATGCTACTTTAAAGCTTCACCTACACCCATGGGCTCAGAATAAACAGAATGATTTGGGCTTTGATTTCTGTAGGGTAGGATTTTGGTTTATCCTTTCTACAGTCTTCCTAGAAACGCCATTTCTCAAACTAAGCAAAGTATTTTTGGCACAGACCTCCCAGCATCAGGCAATTAGGATTGCATCAGACAGTGGCAAGCTGCACTACAATTAGCATTACAAATTAAAAGCTTCACCATGCATACATGTACAGTTACTGTTTGAGAGGTGTAATGCCAACTCTGAGAGGTGGTTTTGTACGCACTGGCAACAAAGACTCAGTTTCACCACCTTAGACCTACTGGATCCTTCAAAATCCACTCATGGAAATCCTTTTCAGCACATGACTGTAATTTAGAATTCTTGTGTAGGAGGTGAATAGGATCACAATGGGGAGAGTCTTGGTTTGGAAACTTGCTCTTCCTTTACAAAAAAAGCAAAGAAATGGCTGTGGGAATTCTGCTAATGTCATCATACCAAGGAAGGGCAGAGGACAGAGGATGATGTCATTGCAACAAACACAAATCACTAGGAAAACTATGTTTTCCTTATTAGGATTAACACTAAACCTATCTGATACAGCAATTTATTTTGCACAGCATTCATAAACAAGTGACGTAACTTCTTAAAGGCGGTCAAGGCAGTTTCCTTTGTTTTTCACCCTCAATTTTAAAGTAGAAAAAATTCCAACTAACTGAAAAGAAAATTAGGAATACTTAAGCTATGGGAAAATTATTTCTTAGGAATTTGCTTATTTCCAAAGTAATCCATTTATCAAGCCAGCACCGAATAGCCTTGGCATCATAAGAAAGGGTTTGTGAATTCTGACACAAACAAGAAGGTCCAAGGTTCTTCACTACCTCCACCCTTGAAATTTCAGAAGAGGAGCTGACTGGCTCTGTAGGCTTTCTGAGTGCACCTTCCCGAGGTTTAAAAGTACCAGTATTGCCAACTGAGACAGACTGGGCAGCATGACAATGTTTGGCCCTTTGCTCCATGTTCTCAGGGGTGGTCCCTTCTGAGAAATCACAGCTTCATCAAAGAGAAGATGTTGGAAAAGCTTGATAGAAACAAGATAAAATCTCTGCCTCTTAACATACAGTTACACAACTGGGAGACAAAAAACGGCTTCTAATTCTTGTGTGATGGGGCAGTTTAGGCAGGTAGGTGAAAACCAGAGGTTTTGGTCATGCACCAGAGTCTACTACAACCTCCCTTTGAACTCTAGAAGCCCCTTTCCACCTCCTGAAATACATGGTTGGCTAAAGCCACATGTGTTGAATTATGGTAGGCTGAGGGCTGAATCAAGTTCTTGCCAGACCCAGCTCCCAAGATGACCATTTCTGCCCACCCGTGAGCTTCCTGGGCCTGCACGTTCCAAAATGCCACTCTCAGAAAGCATGTATCTGCTTACTGACAGGCAAAGGTGATACGAGATAACATCTGCTTTACCTCACCATGCAAAACCTTGACTGCTGAGTGAAAACCATCAACAGACTCTGTTGACACAGAAAACACTGCGCTGACGACAGAGCGACCTGATGCCATCGGTCACAAGCCAAGACCCAACTGCATCAGGCTCCTCAGCAGCCCCTGGCCTGGGACATCTGAAGGCCTGTCCCTGCAGCCAGCTGCAGCCCGTCACCTGTCCCTGTGCTCCCAACACGGCGGCGCTCCCAGGGCGCTGTGCCCGCAGCAGTTCCTCGCTCCCACCCTGGCACAGTGCCCTGCTATGATCACTGGGCAGCCGTCGGGCCGGGGCTGGCGCGGGCCCAGCTGGCTCCAGCACAGCCTGAGCAAACACATAGCTGCTTGCACGCATCTATGTAGAGATCCTGTCAGTGCAAGGCAAGGGATGGCACCTGAATCCAGGTAGAGGGAGCGCCATGAGTTTGTGCAAGGAAGCAATTCCGATGACAGGCAGCGGTCTCGGCACGACGGCTCCCAGCCCGCCGCTATTTGTTTGTGAGCATCGTGGGAAAGGAAAGGTTTGGAGGACAATGAGGTCACTTTGAGGATATTTGTAAGGAGATCCTCCCACACTTGGAAAGCTTACGCGAGAAACGAGAAAAGTGGCTGTTTGCAACTTAACCCGTGGGACACGAGAGCTGGCAACGTCTGCAAAGCAGAGCTCAGAGCTGACATTGCAAAAGCACGTGAGAGATGATAGATAGAGCGCTCCGAGGGCCGGAAGGGCCTGCAAAGTGATATGTTCACTGAAGAAGCATTGCCCCATTTCACAGTCGCCTCAGACGACAGCAATACGCTCTGATTTTGATTTCCCCAAGAAAATAAGCGTGTCTTTCCACTCACCTCAACAGGGAACCTCTTGCCGTTGATGCTGTGCTCAGAGCCAGCCGATCCGTTGCTTTGACCCCAGTGAAACTCCACTTTCTCTGCCTTGAATCTTCCTGGTAACCCGGCACCACTGACAAAATAATCGTCCTTCAGCAGGATAGCAACTGCACACACAGAACAATGAGAGAAAAACTCTTAGCACAGTTTTTCTGAAACATTTACAGTTTTTGCTCATTATATCAGAATACTTTTTCTAATGCAAGTAAAATGTCGGGTCATCATTTTCTGCTTTACAGGGATTGGCTCAAAAAAAAAAGTCTACAGCTAATGCTGGCTAATTATGGAAGTGATTATGAAGTTACACAGGCAACAGAAAATCCTAAAGTCTGTATTTCTCAAGGACTTCTTGCCCTCCTTATTGGACTTTGATTAAAATTTAAATGGCAAACTCCATCAAAACCTGTTTAATGTGGTTCCAGAAAGTAATGGCTGACCATGGTCCCTGCCCTTATAAACCACAGAAGGTCTGCAGATCACAAGTTAGGAAAAAAATAGATCCTCTGTTTCTTAGATTTCCTTTATTTTGTTGGTGGGGACCCCTGTGCCCTGTCCCACCTCCACTGCTGGACAAGGCGAGTGCTTTCCTCACTCTCTCTGCTCCCCCTCTGTAAAGTGGGGAGAGGGACAATAACATTTCTGAGACCCACTCATGAGACATTCTCCATGAGAACTTGGTTTTACTGCAGTAACTCTGACATTATTATTACGTGATTCAATAAGGGTCAAAAGGATCCTCTTTGTATTTGCTTTTCACTCCCAAAAGCCTTTGTATTTTATGTAACAATAAAAGCTGTAGGTCCAAACAGAGGGCAAAATCGTACGGTGGCCAGAGCTGGTACATGTTACAGGGGAGGTCTGTGGTCCAACCAAGAACTGATTCCAGCTTTCAGAAAGTTCCTGCCTGCTACTCTCACTACAAGATCACCTGTCTTTCCAGCATCTCCTATTTTTAATAAACACAACTCACAACTCCCAAAAATTGCTCCTTACAAAATCTATTTTTTTCATCCCTCACAAAACTGTTGCTTAAAAACAGAACTAAAATTAGAATTTTGTTTCTGCAAAAGCCATTGCAGAACACTGCTTGCTATGCCTAGAATCCTGTGTTTAAAGATTTGGGGTTGGTTTAGGGATTTTTTTTTAATGGAAATAGCAAAACCCACATGGATTTCTCTGTGTTCTCAAGCCAAATGTGTCATTGAAATGGGAACATTAATATAAATCCAATTTTATTATGTAAGACGAAGGATTTTATTACTGCTGAAGAAGGAAAAAAAAGAAAAAGAAAGCTCCTTGTGAAATAGAAGTTACTCCTCTGTTGGTGACTCAGTGCAGGCTCTGCTGCAGGCCAGGCTTTCAGCCCTCCTGTGAGGAGGGCCAGTCCCATTTTTCCACACAGCTCAACTTTAAACTGTTTATGTCAAAACTATCTAAATGTTAAAGTGAATGAGATGTTCAGATGCATCTAAATTGCGCCAGTGAAATCACCTGGCTGTTTTCTTCCATGAATTCTCCTTCTTTCGACAATTCCTTTGAATGCAAGTGTTTTTGTGCGAAAGTATGTGATGCAGTCCTGGCTAGGGCACAGTGACTGTGTCAGCCAGGGCCCTACTGGTAGTCACTCTCTTCTTACACCAAAACGGGGAAACATAAGTGACTGAAAGCACTACTGCTCTCTACCTCCCTTAAAAAATTCTCAATGGGCTCAGCAGTGAAAACCTCATTCAATTAGTTATACATTCCATAGATAAAATTGTAGGAGATGCGGAATACAGGAAAGCAGATTCGCGTGCATCTGTTAAAAACCTCTGTGGAGATTCAGTTGCATCTAATAAATATTTGATAGCTTCTAAATAATTTATGGCTCTGTCAGGGGTCATTTTACTTGTTTTAGATGAATAATTAAAAGGATAATTAGGAGGATGTACAATCTGAAATGTTCATCTAATTGTTCATTTTACAGTATTTCTTATGCTGCTGAGCTGTACAACATGTGTTCCCATCACCTTCCCAGCTTAGCAGCATCCTCTTACTGCCAGTGATTTGGAGTATTCCCTCCCTTTCACATGACCTCTAGTATTCAGGACTGGAATAAACAAACATCACCTTACTAGGCTTTGGAAGCCACTACTTTTATCCAAGAATTTCTATGGAGTGCAAGGAATCAACCTCCAAAGCCCACTAATATAAAATATTGCATAACTAAGATTACAAAACCAAAGGAAGTGGCGTGCAGCCACCAGGACCACAATTGTGTGATGCCATTTGCAGGTTCAGGGATGGAGTTGGAGGACCATGACTCCTATGAGAGCAGGATGATGCACGTCACATAGGAAAAGTACTTAAAAAACCCCAAACATCTCTTGGTAGCCAGTTTCTTTAGGAGAAGAAGTTTTTAAAAGTTCTCAATGACCTAAAAAGGGGCAAAGTGACAATATGGGTGTAATGCTGGCAGAGGTACTGCTCCCATGGGTGCTTTTCCATGGGCAGGTTGGGCTCAAAGAAGCCTCATCCACCTAAGGCCCGGCTGACATCAGCTGACACTTAATTATAATGTGACCCAAACGAAAACAACTAATGCGGACATTACTTTGAAATGTGTGCATACTTTCCAAGTGATCTTTACCACTTAATACTATGGCCAGCTACTATGGTGATGAAATCAAACCCACATTAGTGCTTTTGCCAATGTAATTGTACACAAAAGCATTTCCAGTCGTGACAGGGGCTTAACAAATCCATTTCCATTTTCTGAATGAAACACTGTTTTCCATACATTGTCTGCCCTTTACCTGATATGGGGCGAGGGGTGGGGACACAGAAGAAAGCAGAACAAAGCTAAACAGCAATAACCTCTTCACCTTTCAACAGTTCAGAGCATAATAATAACACTTTGTTCTATTCTTAAAAAAAAAAAAAAAAAAAAAA
>NW_020955297.1:2079056-2083823 GCF_003031625.1 Empidonax traillii | reverse complement strand
AAAGATCTATTCTTAAAAAAAAAAAAAAAAAAAAAAAAAAGAAGACTAGGTCCTATAGCAATAACAATAACCTAAGTAACACATTTCCTGCCAGTTAATGAGCGTTAAGGTTAAGGTTAAGGGCCTTTGGCTTTGCCTGGGACCCCTGTCTCTTTTAACCAGTCATTAATTGCAAAGAAATGCCCTCCACATCCGTCACCATTGCTTAAGCAGTTATTTAGTTTACTGTCTCTGCCAGTCTGCAATACAAAGGTCTCACGTGGCCATCTGCTCCAAGACTCTGCTGCCAAAATGCGTCGCAATTTACGGCACAGCCTGCCTCTATCTTCTACCCACAAGCCAAAACATCCTACTTGGTTTGCTGCTCTACCACTTACCACCTCAAAAAATAATCCTGGGCAACTTTCTTTAAAAGGTCAGAAAACCAAGAAAAGGAATGGGACTCGATAAAACAAGGGAGGAGTCAGGAACTCAGCAGAAGAAACCCGGGCTGACAGCAAGGCAAAAAGAGTCTTCACGTTACCAGTAAAAGGCTGTAAGTTACCAAAAAAAGTGACAGTTACTGTTGCTCTGAGAAGCAATAACTTGTCAGCAAAAATCCATACCCCAATGGGTGAGGAAATCAAATATAGCAGCAGTGCTAAAATCACCCAGCAGAGAAGACTGAAGGTTCAGCTTTCATTGCCAGCTGTGTGGAGACTGGAAAATGTGTTGGCACATTTCAGTTCAACAGAACAAGGTTCTGGCTTGTATCAGCAATAGTGTGGCCAGCAGGACCAGGGCAGTGACTGTCCCCTTGTACTTGGTGCTGGTGAGGCCACATCTTGAATCCTGTGTTCACTTTTGGGCCCCTCACTGCAAGAAGTGCCAGAGTGTGTCCATACATGTACAGTATAGCACCAGCACCCTTCTTTGAAGAATAGAATCATCACTTTTTCATGGTATTTCTAATTACATTTATTACTGATTACCACAAACAGCCTCTGTGACCATAAGGGCAAGGTTCATATCACGAATAGATTAATTAAGCACCAAATTTCCATAGCATTCAACCTTGTCTGAACCTCATGTTGCTACAAAGGGCAAAAAAAGTCAGGATTTCAAAGCAGTCAGGAGCATATCTTAGTAAAGCTGGAAAAAAAACCCCTTCAGTAATGCATCAAAACCCCCAGCTATGCTTGGTGGTGGTTTATGTTAACTGGATTGGCTTTGCAGTAAAAGAAAACAGGATCACAGCCTGCCACTCCATTTCATCTGAGGGGCAATAACTCTCAGCTCCTGCTAAGATCCTGAACCGCTGGATCTGAAGCACTTGCTGGACTCCAGGTCCTGGCTCAGATCCAAAATCCCCTGGAAGCCATGGGTGTATTCCAGGTCATGCTGCAAACTGCCTGAGCAGGTACACGCCCTGGGTTTTGCTAGCAGACCTCTGGCTATGGACACAGTACAGAAAGCATTATAGAGATGCATGTCAGATGTTAATAAAGATAAAAATATACTTCCAATAAATAAAATTGAATTAATTAGTGGTTTAATCCAATTCTCTAAAAATATTTGACCTTGTCAAATGAAGAGGGTGGTCTTATAATTTCTGTGTTTTACATTTTTAGAATTAAAGAGTAATCAAACGCATGTGGCTTTGCATATAAATCAACCTTGACCTTTCGGTGAACTGTTTTGGTAAAAATAAGCAGTACTCATGCCTGTTCTTTTTTCTCTAAAAGGCAGAACAGACAGAGCAGAAAAGAATTCAGTTCAGTGAAGAATACTGTGCTATAATCATATCAGAAACACATTAATAAGCCCCTTCTACTCTGAGCAGTTATTGCTCTTTCTTCTCTAAAATCTTTCAATTTCTAAGATTTCCCCTTTTCTTCCCCCTAGAGCCCTGAATTTCAGCAGCCTTTTGGATTAGATGTTACAGCCTCCCAAAGCTGATAACTCAAGGTTACACCTTGAAACTCTTACACTGCCTTTTATTCTGAGGAACAACTGACTACCAAGAGAATTAGCTTATACTGAGAACAAAAAACAAACAAAAAAAAAACCCTTAAAAAAAGCCCCCTTAAAATCAATCTGCAGAACTAGTTCTGCACAGAATGCAGAGGCAGAGGTAGGTGGCTCCTACTGGAAAATTATATTAAAAAAAAAAAAGAGAGCCACAAAACCCAAACAACAGAACAATGAAAAAAGAGGAGGATGGAACATGGCTTGAATTTTTAATTGACTGCAGGCAGGCTATGGAGACGAATAGAAGAGAACATACCCGTTTTCCCTGTGTTTTTCATCCAAGTCTTGTTCGAAGACTCATTGTCAAAACCATCAAGCTGCAGCTCTTGATACTCATCTCCAACGTGGGCCAGATGGTCTACGATGTCTATAGGAGACTGGTGAGACCCTCCACACTTCTCACTGGAAGCAACCCAGTGCTCGGGACCATAGGTACCTGGTAAAAAACACCAATGCCAATTAACATTCCAGTGGCTCAATAGTATTAGGATAACTCTTAAGTGTGAGGATGAAGCACTTAAAACTCCCCAGGTAACTTCACTGCAGTTCAGCTTCTCACGTGTGAAAGAGGTTAAGACACGTAAACTTATATGAGGAGATTGAAATCCACTGCCTTTGTGCCCTGCTCCAACTTCGCCTCTGGCACTAAGGAACAATGGCCTTTTTTAAAAATTACTATTCCATAAAACTATCTGCAGTTCTCAAGCTCCTCTTCTTCATGTGTTAGCAATTAACATGGTGCTATGGGAACTCCCCTAAAGCTTCAGACTTAATATATTGCTATACAGTTTACCTTTCCACAATGGAGAAATAACATCACAGCTACCCATTAACTTGTGTTTGTGCGATGCTTCACTTAAATAATATGATCTTTATTAATGATCTCATTTCTTTTGGAGGTTTTGAAGCCAGAAAAGATAAAAAGAAAGAAGTAAACTAAATGTATATTAGTAAATTTGAAGAAAACAACAAAGAAAGAAAATTACTCTGGATGGAGGAACTAAAGAGGACTTCCTGTCAGGAAGACATTGTAACTTTCTTTTGCTGCTATTCTTACATGAGTCTCCTGGTTTCGATGAACAATCAATTAAAATAATATGGAAAAATAAAAAGTTTGAGGCAAAGACCTTGTCCTCCACACCACATACCAGCTCTAGGTGCACTAGTACATTCAGCAGCACACTTAGGAGAATCTCCCATGAATCTCAAATTTTTCTTATGACCTTCATCCCCAAACTTAAATTGTATTAACAGAGACTAAAAGATTATCTTAGATCCTGAAATAACAGCACAGAGTTCTTGTAAAGCACTTGTTCCTCACAGTTCTTGAAGTGCTTAACAGCTGGAAATTGATGGTTGAGAAGGGAAACAATTTCCCAAAGCTCAACTACCAAAACCAACTTGAACCCTGCTCTCCTGAGACCCCTGATGTCACACCTGTATCGCACCTCTGAACTACACAGTCAGCAGGTCTGCTCGATAGGCAGACAGCAGTAAATGATGCATCAATGTGCATTTATTAGCCTTGCATCTGAGGAGCATATGTAAATTCAATTAGTGCTACCCAAACCCAGCAGTTGTGAAAGCCAGTTTCTCTGGACCCCGGGCTTCAATCTGTCTGGTTGCAAAATGCATTCATGAGCTAATGCAGGACACTTAATCAATAGCAAGATTTTGTGCTATACCCATCACACACAAATGCTGTCTGGTACCCAAGTGACAGCAAGAAAGTGTTTTACTTTCAAGTACAATTAGTCAAAACTGTAACATCCTTTAAAAATCATTTACATCATCTGCCCAGGTTAAAAATCAGTTCCATTTATCTCATGGTTCAACTTGTATTGTCAGCAAAAGCCACTTCCAGTTAATTTCCCAATGTACCACAACCATGGAGAACAGAATTATTAAAAACCTTATGTGGGGGAAACTAAAAGTGTTCTGCTGAAATACTGTTATTTTTCTCAAATCAGGATGCTCTTAGTAATTGGTTTGCAGTGAATTAATTGGAAATTCAGATTTACTTTCCATATAACCTTGCATCTTACCCCACGAAATTTGGGAATTTGCTTTAAAATGTTTAGCACTACATATAATCAAACCTGCCAGCTCTCATTTTTTGGCTTTGTTATAAACAAGGGGTGAGCTTTTCAAAAGCACTCTGCTCACAGAGGCTATCTCAGTGGTTTCAGCTGTGCATTCAAAAGGAGCTGTGCACTCAAATTCTTCTTTTTAAAGTATTCTGTGTCAATGGGGAATTTTTTTTTTTTTGAGTAGGCGGATTTATTTTAACAGGAACTGTAGGGTTCCTTCCGTGCATCTTGCCATAATTTTTCATTTACTTATTTATTTTAAGTATAGCCAGCTCTCAACCTATTTGCAGCGAAAACTTCCTTGTCAAAATGAATAAAATAAGCCATAAGGGTAAACAAACAAACCACCATGTTGAAATAAAACCTCAAGGGACTCAGATACCTGGACTGACTCTTGCTGAAATGTAGTTTTGCACAGATCTTTGAAGGTTTGTATAGGTTTGTGTCATTTTAAAAAACATTGTCTACTTTTTTTTTTATTAATTTGACTTGCTTGAATTTAATAGCAATAAATCTCTTTCTATAAATACAGTAGCTTCACTTGCTTATAAATCTATAATTTACCAAAGAAAAGCCAGCAGTATCTGCTTTCTTCATGTAACACTATTAGTTTTCGTGCATAAAATGTTTCCATACTGGAGCTGAACTATTAAAGAAAAAAATCTAA
>NW_020955297.1:2063974-2078003 GCF_003031625.1 Empidonax traillii | reverse complement strand
ATGCTCCAGACATCCTTGCTTTGCAAAAAACCCCTATATCATTAGGGGAGGAAATAGAACACTTTTTCCAAGCTTGCAGATATTGATTACCTATTCCTTCCATCAAAGCACAATTGCCATTCTGCACTGTATAAATCTCTTCAGCGTTAGACACTTTATAAAGTACTGAGAATTATATCATTAATCATTTGCAGTTACACCTGTCTTGCTTTATTGAATTCTTTGTTTTTTAGAACTTTAAATAAATGCTTTTAAATAAAAACATGACACTAAATAAAGACTCTGTTTCACTTAAACAGTAAAAAAAAAAAAAAAAAAAAAAAATCCCCTAATTCTGTGTGTGACATTTACCCATCTGAATCACAGGAACTTATGAGTTATTTGTATTTCATTTTTCAACAGTAAGCATGGTGGTTTTAACCAAATAAAAATTTGAATGAATTTGAGTTGGCCTTTTAAGTCTGATAAATAATTCGGTTTCCAAAAGCCCAGCAAGGTAAGAGCCCTCACCTGTGCTAATAAATAATACACATTTCCACTGAAATAGTGGGGCAACCTGCAAGCAAAGGCAAACATCAGACAGCCGCAGTCCAGGAAACACCAAGTCCTGGAGCTGGAGTATTTGACGCAGGAGCAGCACAGAAAGAGAATAAGAACTGATAACATTTGGTATTTTCAGGTATTGAAGTCAGTGTCCTGCCTCCAGGAAACCACAGGCTTGGGTCCAACAACGAAGTGCCCACACTGGGGAAGGAGGGATGTATTCACCCCCCAGCTCACGGCAGTAAGAGGAGATGGTGACTGCAGAACTCCCGAGTGATGGGACAGGGCTGGGGGCTGAGGAAAGCAGTAAGGAAAGGGAATTCAGCCTCAGTGATCCCCTCTGAGCATTGCAGAGGAGACCACTCTCTCTCCCAATCCTGCAGGGTGTTTTTTCACCCTTCCCACTCTGCAAAGCCAGACGGACACTTGCTCTGCTCCTGCCTTGGGCTGGTCCATGGACAGAGCACCCCTCCCCACAGCCCCAGTGACTGCAGCCCTGCTGACCCTGCCCTGTGTGTGCTCAGGGCTCAGAGGGCTGCAGGGCCCATCCATCTCCCAAGTCTGGACACTCCACCAGCACCCTTTGGGTTGCAGCCAGGTGTCTGAGGTGACCTTACACCTTGGCTCCAATCAGGGACAAAAGGGCCACTGGTTTCCAAGGCGTGAAAGCAGAGCTGGGGTCAGGGACCTCGGCAACACCACCATGTTTGACATACAAAGCTTCAACCAACACTTAAGGCCAGAGATATTATCACTCATCCTTGTCTGAAATTACCTGATGCTTCCTAGATTCTTTTCTCATGCAAAATCTGTCAATTACTGCAGCACCTTTAATAGTTTTTTAATACACTGGCTGCTCTTTAAATAGAATCTGAGATTACTTTTTTCCTTCTTTTTACTGTACAAAGCAATGAGCAGCCTTCATTAATGAAAAACCATTAAAATAATGTATTCTGACAAAATCTAATTAAAGCGTGTATAAAAACTTCCACTTATAAAAATATTATTTTTCTCCCACAATCTTTTGTGTAAAACATCTGTTATTAAAAATACTGGCATTTCCTTGGTTTTACATAATTTTCTAATTAATGGATCAGCTACTCTGATACAGACTGGTGTGTAACGTATTTTCCTTTACTCAATATCCAAATAGAGATTAACAGACAATTAAACCAGGAAATTCCTGAGTAATGTGAGTTTGATCATTCACTTACAAGTTGGGAAAGAGGTAGAAATATCAACATTTGCATTTTTTTAATTTCAATTGTTTTTAATGTTTTCACAAAAATCTGACTTTGAATCCCAGATATTACATGAAAAAAGCTAGTTTAGGGGTTTACAGTTAGGAAGTTTTCTATTATTTGTTCTTCTAGGTATTTTTCTTTGTTTGTTTGTCTGTTTGTTTCCTTTGGTTTGGTTTGGGTTTTTTTTAAACAAGATTATCTCAGATAAACCTTTGTCTCTATTTAATGCTTCTTAAATTCTCATTTTTGAATGAAAATCGTAGTAATGCTTGCAAAGCAACCAAAACCCCTCACCTCTGTAATTAAAGCAAATTATCTTGGTCACTTCACAGGGACATCCTATCCCATCATCTAAATATGGGAGAAAATCCATCCATGATTCTATGTGCAAGGCAGGTATTTACAAGAGCTGTAAGAAAAAGGATGCTGCAGAAAGGCTTTTATCCTTGATCCCTCTCCAGCCCTACTTTTTTCTCACTGCCCCACAGAAGTTATGCAGACAGAAGTTATCCTCGTACACAGACATGATCCATACTCGAGGCAGCATGTCCCTTGTTCATAGAAAGTAACAAAAGCTCTTTTCTTGTCGGGTTGGAAGGGTGTGAGACCAGCTCACCCAAAATAGGGCAAAAGACCTGCTAAGCGGTGTCTTGGCATCTGCTTGGATGCCAGTAGTGTTTGCTCAAGCACGTTAGTGATGCCAGCCCAGCAACCGATCTCTAGCATCTCTCCCACAGCCTGCCTTCCTGCTTGCAGCACAAGAAACAAAACCCAGAAAGAATTCAAGTGCTTAAAAGCCAAATCTCACTTGAAAGCTAATGGGGACACCTCTCTGACACAGAATTTCTAGAAGTATCTGGCTATTTCAGCTGTGTGACAGTACTGTGCCATTCAGAGTAAGCAGGTATAAAAGGGAAAATTCCAGGTTTGTCTTAGGTCAAAATCCAACCAGTTATTAAGAATGGATGGAATGAAATAGTATTTCCTCTTAAAACAAAAATGTCCCAAGCTTTGCTCGCACAGCTTTAGATGGGCAGCTTAAATACATAAAGGACCACAGCAGGTAAGAACCTCTACAAGTTTTATAGGCTCTGGAGAAACAGGAATTCTTTCCTTTGCACAGACTGGCAGCTATGGCCTGCCCAACCATCTCAGCATTTAGCTGAGCAGCACTATAGCTCTGAATCTCTGTCACACTTGAACTGCTCCATCATGAGCCAAATCTCAAGAAACACCAAAAAGAAATGTCACCACCAGTAAACAAAACTAGTTCCTTTTTTTCCCCACTGAGAAAGAGCAAGGAAGCAGTGCCCTTGCTCAGCTACAAAGCAATGAACTTCAGTAACAGGCTCAGATTTTCTAACAGGAAAAGACTGCTTTAAACAAACAAATATCAGTAAAATTCACTGTGGAACTGAATGCATTTTAAGTTCCTACGGAAACCTCAGCCTCTGGGGCTTCTCTCTGTTATCTAGGAACAAAAAACCTGAAACTGTTACTTGATGCCATAAGATCTCATCATCACTTTTTGCCATTTAAGAAGGAACTGTATCAGTAAGCCCAGGAAAGCACTAGAAAAGGTGTTTAAGCCACGTGAGTAGTGACAGGAGGCAAGGCACGTACTGCAGGTCCAGACTGGCTGAAAAATCAGCCTCCCTTTACCCTCTCTTCTCACCTCCAGTCCCCTCCTGGGAAGAAGAAATAAAGTGAATCCCGTAGGATGAAGCCTAAAGACTGCATTTAGATACAAGGCCAAAAAGAATGACTGGAATGACATATCTCTTGCTGAGTGATTTAGCATAGGGCTGCAGAGGTAAAGGCATAAAAATCCCTTAAAGCCTTGATAAAAATCAGTGGCATTTTTCAGGGGTCTTCCCATTGCAGAGAAAGCAACCAGGTTGTTGAATTATTATATTAGGGGGAAAAGTTGCTGAAATTATACTGTCTTGCTCTAAAATGATGGCATACCAAAATCAAAGGGATGGAGAAGGAGAGCCTGTAGTTAAGAGTTCATAGTGTTGTTTTGAACAAAAATTTCCTGCCCTGAGGGAAAAGGGCTTTTCATTTTATTATTCTCTGTCATCACTCTGTTTAACATGAGACACTCGTGCTTGCAGAAAATTCCAATTACTGCTTGAAAAATGAGACTGAATTGCAAGAGCAGGATCCTGAAGAGCTTGCTGACACCCAAACAGGTCTAAGCATCATCCAGTTTGAGAGGTGCGTGCAAGGCACGGGAGAGTCGCAAACAGCCAAGGATGGTTTTTTGAGAACTCAAAAATATCTGAAAGAAATTCTCCCCAGGAACAATCCCTGATAAGGGATATCTTAACCAACACTTGCTGGAACAAACATAAAATACAGGAAAACAGAACAAAAAGGGTTTGGGTTTAGATAACCCCTGAGCAACCATGAGCAGCGGCACCAGAAGCACCAATGCCACCACACCTACAGAACCACACAGCCTTGGGGCTGTGGAAGGAAAGTTGATCTTCAGAACTGATTGTGTCAGGGATACTGTCACCCTGCCAAAATATGGCAGATGCAAAGAAAGGCTTTAAATCACACTGCTAAATATAAACCATCCTATAATGTCTGCAGCTTTTAAGCCGAAAGACAGAGTGACAGGCATGCTCTCCTTAAACTTTCATACCCACAGATGCTACAGTTATTGCTGGATTCTTTAACTAAACTTCCTCACCTTCAATTACCTTTGGTAAAGTTTTCAATGCATGTTTTCAAAACCTTTGTACTTCCTTACAGTTCTACATGAATATCTGTATTACACAGTCAGACACAGCGTTTTTTAATACATACCCCCACATGCACATCTACAGACTTTCTGCATCCTAATTTTGTTCCTCAAAAAAGTATGAAGCTGCCATGAATCTTGTATGAAGTTCCCACTGTACCTGTCAACCTGCCAGAGGCACAAGTGTATGATAAATATCCAACATCAGGAAACACCAGGACCTTAAGACTAATGTTGCAGGAAGCTCACAATAAAGTGGAGTGAGTATAATTACTAAAACAAGCTTTTTCCATAAACATTTCAAGTTTTAGCATTTGTGAGCTGAATAATTTACCACCATACAAAAGTGAAAATCGTACTAAGTTTAGCTGTGCTGGCAAGATAGTTTGGGGCTTTTTAAGGGGTGTCTCACACAATAAACTCTTGATAGACTTGCCTAATGACCTGTTGAGTTTTATAACTAGTATTTCAAAACTATTTATATTGAGCACAGAGCACAACAATATCAATGAAATTATCATGCAGAACTCACTGAGTGGGAGGATAAATTGTGGTATTGAAGGTGCCTGCTGGTGGCAAGTGACTGAGACAATGTATATCTACATCCTCTGTTTTTTATAATTTTCTACGTTTTTAATAAATGTATCTGACATCTCACACCATTCATTTTATAACTGTCAGAGGCCTTTTTAAAATTGCTCACCCTGAGCTGCATATAATAAACGAGGTGATAACTTGCAATATAAGGAAAAAACAGGAGATTAATTTATATGAAGACACTGTAAATTAACTGTCTTCTACTCCTATACTAGTTAAGTAAAGCCCAATGAAGGCTAGAGACAGACATAAAAATAGATTTTTTTCCTAAATGTAATTTTAAAAAGTATAAATCCTAATGGAAATTACAGAATGAAGATGTATTATGAATCAATGCAGTAGCTCAGTGACAGCACTTTGTGTTAGTGGGAGGAAGACATATATTCCAGTAATGGGTGCCTCGGACAGGGCATGAGTGTCTTGGACAGGTCACATCCAGGACAACTTTCTCTGTGGAATGGTCTCTCTTTCACTATCCTTTTTTCCTTTATAGGCTGTATAATGATGGACCTTGACAGCAGGAATACTTCTTTTGCTGTAGTGCCCTATTACAGCAGAAGGAAGAGGGGCTCCATTCTTCCCTGTGCAGAGCAGCAAACAGCTCCTGCCTCAAAAAGCTTACAGCCTAACAATGTAAGACAAGCAACCCAACTCAAAGCATCTTAAATTTGAACAGATGCAGCCCCCTGGGCTAACCCTCCCTTCTCTGCAGCACCATGCTTCATGCTCTCTTCTCCAAAGCCATCTTCCAGAGATGGCACTAACACACCAGAAAGGTGATCAACCTTCCCATAAGACAGAAAATAAATGCCAATTCTTTCAGAGAGCAAAGATAAAAGAAGAAATTAGTCTGGTATTTCACAGAATTAAGCATATGAGAAAGCACAGGCTCATGTAACGCTGATGTAAACCGTGGTTCCATCTGGGCTACTCCAAGGGGAAAGCACAGCATGAATAAAGCTCCGAGAAAATAAAACTGAGCAAACAAGAGGAAGAAACTAGACAGAAAACTTTCCCACTCGAGTTGTTGAATGCAGACGGAGGCTTGGGGGGCTTCAAGAAGACTTTGCTTATAGAAGAAGAAGGAATAGGATCTTTACTTGGCTCGGTGCTAAGTTACAACATCCCTTGCCAAGGCAAAAGCAAGGGGGACAAGTAGGCAGCCTGCTGCTTTGTGCCTGTGCCCTTAACCCCACACTGCTGCTGACAGTCCCCACAGGACTCAGAGCTGAAACTGGGCAGCAGCCTGGCAGCATCTGAGCTGAAACTGTGAGAGAGAGACCTCAGGCTGCTGGAGGACTGAGGCAAGAAGAAAACCTGCAAGAAAAGGCACGATGGGCTCAGGAACCCTTTTATGGTTTTAAACCAGAGATCATGGGTTGTTTGAGGGCTTGACTGGGACGCTGCTGAAACATCAGAGCTCCTGTGCTGCTGAACCTGCCCAGCAGCTCAGAGATGAACACTGAACGACAGTGACAGTAATAAGTCATGACATTTATGTCAGGAAATCTCAAATTCCCATCTTGCTTCTCTGTCTCCTTCCTACCACCAGGAGCTACACGCTCCATTTCACTCGCTTCTCTATAAAAGGGAGAAGTTCAACTGTCTCATCAGAGCACCTGCAAGGACTGCTCAAAACTTGAGGAGAGATATAGAGATAAAAAGCTGTGCAAGACTCAACTGTCCCACTGGAGACCTTGTTCCCAGGCTGGCTGCAAATGCATTTAGAAAAAACACAATTCCAATTATTTCTCAAAGCACCACAGACTTGAATCCTACTACTTCTCACATGTACCCTTAATAGCCTTGATCTCACCAAAGAAACTGCTAACGTAAATGATGCCTCACTGTAACTTAATTACCTCCAATTTGGGTGGGTACGGAACAGAAAGTACCTTTTCTTGATTCCCATCTGTTCCTCATAACTAACCAAAGAAGCCTTTCCCAGAGCTGTGTCTCTGAAAGACAGCATGAAAAAAATTAAAAAAAAAAAAAGAGAGGAAGAAAGACAGGAAAAAATTGTATATTTTTATTGAATTTTTGCAGGATTCAAGTTAATAAAACACCCACAGAGAGCACAGAGCAATATAGAAAGGGAATAAAGGGAGGGAGGGCTGATATCAATAAAGCCTATCCAGAGGCACTGGTAGAGCGAAAGTACTCATGATTTCAGAAGGAACCTGCTACAAAAATGATTTTCACTTGTTGCTTTGGCTCAGGTTTAACATTTACAAAAACCAGACGTGTCCTAATCAGAGAGTGGATTAAAAAATAAAACCAAGAAGATAAAATTATCTGTTGCTGAAACACATCACCTTCAGCTTTTCAAAACCCCTTGTTGATCCCCAGCTGACCAAAGACAGCCACCAGAGTAGGACCCTACCATTTAATAATCTCACGGACAACACTGCAGTCCTCAAAAATCATTTATCACACCTTGCCAAAGGTGTGATTGGTTTTGCCATGATATCGCCTTTTTAGGTGAAAATCAACTTTTACCGAACTAAGTTCCTAATGGCATCCCTGTTCCAAGAGCCTTCTCAATCCAGCTGTCCCTTTCACTAATATGCACCAGTAAAACAGCTCCCGGGAGACTTTCTGGGAGATTGCCAGCTTTTACTTAACGACACATCGTGAACCCTGGCCTCAACTTCTATTAACATTCAGTCTATGTTTCTACCATTAATTCAAGAGGAACGAATAGGAAGACAATAAGCAGCCATTGTGTCCAGCCTGAGGTACTCCATCAGAAGGCACTGCTTCTGTAGCTGACAGACACCATTTACAACCAGTCTTCTCATTTTTGTTCTGGATCTATCATTTCCAGTATGCTATGCTAAACAGCTTAAGCTGTTCAGAACCAGCTTTAGTTTTCCAATTAGGAAAGTCCAGAGTTAGGAAAAAACAAACAAACACACAAAAAAACCCCACAAACAAACAAACCAAAGTCGTGAAAAGGATCTAATGTTCCTAAGATGAATCTTATCCCTTTGTACCCATTCTGTCCAGAATAGGCAGTAGCCTGTCAGTGCTGGAGGAAGGCACTGGCAGCAGTCCCCTTCAGCCCCACAGCCCTGCCCAGTCAGGACAGGCAGAGCCCCTTTCCTCCTGCCAGCACTACCCTGTGGCAGGGAACCTGCACACAAACACCTGAGCAGCTGCTGTGGGGAAAACCAGCTGCTGCAGAGAGCTGGCAGCAAAGTACTGCTGTGATGGATGGAGCCAGGGTGAGCACTGCAGGAGATTCGCTCCCACAGTACCTGTGGTACACATTCGAACACAGAGTTAAACAAAACAAACAAAAAGAAAAACTAACCAAAAAAACCCCAGCTGGGATAAATGTCCTTTCCTCCAGCACTGCAAGAACATTTCCGTTCAGGGAAGATCACCCCAGACTGCAGCTTGCAGGCTTTGGAATGCAGCTGTTCCTGGGCTGAATTTTCCCCAGGGCAATGTCCCTTCACCTCACTGCCTGCAGCTCACACAGCTGCCCACTGTCTCCCATGGGAACAACTTCCCGAACCGCCACCACGGATACTCCGGAGCAAGGCAGGTGCTGTCACACTGCACTCCCCCACTCCTCCCTGCCTGGTGTGAAGGTGGCAGCAGCCAGCTCTGAACACACTTCCCTGTGCTGTTTAGTCACAGCAGCATTTGGGCAGCCCACAGTGACACACAGCATAAAATGGAATCTGGAGTGTATCATTTAACTGTGAAATCTGTAAGATATTGGATTTATATGGTGTCTGCAGAGCACATTAGAAGATCATCATCATCATCATGTCTTTTCAAGACAGCCATAATTATTCAGGCTGTTATTCTATCTCACCGGTGCTTTTGAAAAACTATTCAGTATTAGCAAACCCTCACTAAAACCAATGTTTTGGTTGAGGGACTAATCTTCCTATCAGTACACAGCCATACCTGAGCTTATCTACATTACCAATTCCCTGCTGATTGAGCGGATTCATTAACAACACAATCTCTGGTGACTGAAATGAAGTCTCATTCTTCGTATCACCGGTGCCTTGCTGTTTGCTTTTCCTTCACAGTATGCACACAAGTAATTAACTTACTATGCTCCGCTAGCTCCTGACACATTACTTGGCATAGAAAAATTCACCAGCAGGTAGTTAAGCATGCAAAATATTTTCAGTCAAATGAACTTCATAACAAAGCTCTACTGAGGAAAAATGCATCTCTTTCCGATACAACGCTAACTGCCCATACCAAATATGTAATTTTAACCACTTTTTCTCAATATATAGGAAGTTTCTTTAATGGGAAAAACTGGCAAGCAGTAGATGTTCACTGAAAGGATAAGCATGGAGATCAACCTGAAGGGCCCTTGTGAAAGTCTGACGTAACAAGGACAGACATGGGATCCATATGGTATAGAAGAAAACGGGGAAAAAAACAAAGCAAAGAGGAGATTTGCTTCAATGAAGATCTGCTGAGATTTCTGGTGTCTGAAAGTAGAGGATAATAATGCATCTTGACTTTTATATCAAATTTAAAAAAAAAAAAGTAATTTGCTATTTAAAGCATAAAGCGCTTTTAAGCCTGGAGTTCAATGACAGTGAAAACTCCCCAAATAAAAAACATGGAATTTATTGTATGCCCCACCTAAAGACTCCACCCAGGAACATGACTTAAAATATTCAAGTCATCTCAGTAATGTCAAGAAATAAAACTAAAGTTACTGCTGTTTTTATCTGTCCATAGGATGAAAGGTTAAGGTACAAAGAGATGGTGACTTAGCACAGAAGCAGGGAGGGGATACTGGGCTGAGCCCACTGAAGTGACAAGACTGGCACTGACTTTGATAGCACCAGGACTTTCTCCTGAGAATATAAAGATCTCAGAGCCTTGTGGGGGGTTCCTCTGATCTGACCACACTCTAAACTATGACTTCAATCCCCATAATATTTTTCCAGTACCAAAGACCAGGGAGCGTGTGATCCTCACACCACTCTGGTGCAGTCTGGCTGTAGTGCCATACAAAACAGCATCACTTTCTCTACAGTGTCATGGTCCTTCCTTTAAACCAAATGTAGCCAAAACTCCAAGACGTATGTAAAAACACTTGAATAAGAGCAGGAACATGGTTGGATAAAGACCCATTCACAGTACTCATTCTAACTTTGACCTTCCATGACAAATTCTTACTCAGAAATTCCATGACTGTGTTAACCTAAAACGCTGGAAATTGTGACCTTGATGTTTCGTTTTGCATAAGGAAAAATCCTTCTGAAGTCCTGGAAAACAAAACTGTTCTTCTGCTCAGTTTTGTCCAGAAGACATTTGTTTCTTTCCCCTTCACGTGCCACAAGGCACGTACCTCTGCCAAACTCAGACTGTTGTTTCAATTCATTCGGTCACAGAAGTTGTTCCTCGTGTTCCGTCACAGCAATTTTAGCTTGTGACAAAAGGAATAGATCTGCAGAGGACAGAACTCGCTGTGATTTGTGTATATCATTTGCCTCTAATCTTGCACTGCTTTCAACTCGGCTCATTTAAATATAGCTCCTGTCATACCCATCATTTTCAGTTCACCTGTTAAGCAGAACCACACACTCCAACAGAGCAGCCTTCACTGCATAGTTTGTACAGATTTTCTACTCCAGGTCTGAAATCCTTATTCATTTACAAACTAGATGTTCCTTAAACAGTATTTCCAGTTATTATAACCAGCATTTTAATGCACGCAATAAAAACCAGATTTTGTTATTTCTGATTTTCATCAAAAATTAGCTGTCTCACTTAACCATGGGCATCCTTGATAGTTACTCAGGTCTGTAAACAGTTCACTTAATCAAGGAAACCCTTGTAATATTTCCAGAAGACTGTTGAAACCTGCTCTATCCCAGGGGAAGGCATCTCAGGTTTTTTTTTGTTTTCCACGCTTACAGTATCAGTACAAAGTAACAGGTTTTCATGCCAGAAGAAACAGTTGGATAACACATACAGACCTGACAGCCATGAGTCATTACACTTCATAAAGTCACCTCTCAGAGCCTTAAAAACAGTTTTCACCTTGTTCAGAAAGGTATTGAGTGCAGAAGAAATCAGATCTTGAGTAACCATTGTGCTGTGGGTTTTTTGTTTTGTTTTGTTTTTTAAAGACTATTTCCATGTTCATTTGCTCTCCAAGTTTCAACCTGCAGGTTACTTCTAATGCCAGCTCAGTATTTGCCTTCCAGGGGCAGATTGCAAGTGGTTTTCAGGAGACAGCATTTTCCCTTGATGGAGGATGCAGACTTCTCAAGGGACTCATCCGGACATTTGCAGAGTCTTGCTCAGTGAATGCAGCGGGCTGGACAGTTTTTCTCCTGAGGGAAGGCCACACACTGCCCAGGTCACACAGACACTATCATTCAGTGAGGAAATCAGCTAGGCTGGAGACTCAGTGAGAACACTGAACAGATCCAAAGCAGAACCCCCCACTGCCTTACTTAGAGCATGTTCCTTGCATGAGAGATGTGTAAAGGAATACTGTCTTTCCTAAATCACAGATATCCTCCAAAAGCCAAGATTTCTTCTTTCAGATCTGATATCCAACTTTTCAGTGGAGGGGGGAAACAGATAAACAGATCCAACCTAAGTGCCACATACAAATATTCAGAAAAGTTATTTTTTCCTTTAGGTCAACCCTTAATAGTTTCACCTACAAGAATCCAGATGCCAGTTGGCTCACTGTGGGGACAGGATCAATTCCTACTATGCTAAGCAATGTCATCCCACTGCACCTGCATTATCTATGATCTTACACTAAAGCCAGGAGTCTTATGAGGAGCAGACTGACTTTCTGGTTTCATTTTGCTCAAAGTAAAATACCGAATAGATTTCAATACATGACTGGAATTTCTTGCCAGAACAAATGTACAGGAATGGCTTGGAGTGTTCTGAGTATTTAAAGGTAATCACAGAAGTGTGTTTGAGAACATGGACCAAAATACATAATTAAACACAGCCTTCCTAACTATGGAATAATTTAATGACTTTATTAAAGCCATAGTTGATGGACTTAAGAGACTGCAGTCTTGAGAAACCACAGTCTTGGTCTCATGAGAAGGACTTACGTCCAGCATTTTAAACTAGAAACTTTCCAGGCTCTGTGGTTTGGGGAAAAAAAAAAAAAAAAAAAAAAAGAGAGAAAAAAGAAAGGTCCAGGAGCCAGAAGGCAAACAAGAACCTTAAATTTTTTTTTTTTTTTTTTTTTTTCCCAATCTCCCCTGATTTGTTTTGGTCAGTCTCATTACTTTTGAGCAACTGATCCTGGCAATACTCCACAGTACCTGGTTTTATTGACAAATACAAAACAATCTAATGCCAGGGGAAATAACAAAAGAAACCAAACTCATCAATACCAAGAGCTGGGCTAATACACATGATCCACACAGGCATCCAAGGTCCAACCACCCTTCAGTGCTCGGCTCAGAGCCACTTCCATTGCCTGTATAAGCAATAGGGTGAAAACCCACAGACTGCTATTTACCTCAGAATAGAGGGGACACCTATACACTCCATACTACCTAGCAATAAAGGAGGTGATAAGGGTTTTTTAGATAAAATAGAATTTATTTTGATGTTTTCCAGGCCCTTTCTAAATGACTGCTTTAGATGCACATATAGCACCCCTGTTACTTCTTGGTTGTGATGTGCCCTGTACAAAAGTACCTGCTCTTAGAAACACAACCCAGCGCACACCTTTGGGTGGAGATTAATTTCCAGAGGGATGAAAGCTCATACAAATAGTAAGATTTTGTGAGAGTCTTTGCACCATTTTTTTTTTTTTTTATGTCTCTTTTTAACTATCAGTGACTATAAGCTCACTTTTACTTCTGGTCTTATTGGTCTTGTAAGGTTTCCACAACAGCTAAAAAAGCAGGGCTTACTCTGAAGCAGACTTTGGACATAACCACTCATATTTCCACTAACACAGAGAAGCTAGTAAATCAGTAGTAGAAGTTTATTAATTTAAGAGTTACTGAGACACATCTTATTGATCTTAACTCACACTCAGCCTCCAGAGTTTACCTTACAGCTCCAGTTTATTCCCCGATTAAGCGGCTCTGAGAAGCCTTGCATTTTACAGCATGCATATCATGTAACATAACGCTCCCGGTGTGATGACTTGCAAACTAAGCAGTGGGTTTATCACCCTAGAATAGACTTGAGTTTCACTCACCCCGGGCAGCCAGCACAAACACTCCTGAGCACAGCTCCCAGCCCAGAGCTGCGCTGTGGGATGCGCTGTGCTAACACAGCCAACAGCGGTCCTGTGCTCAGCTTTAGCTCACCCGTGTTGTGACACAGTATCAGTTAGCTGGAGATTAGATTCCATTTCCAGCATTCCCATGTTTTTGTGAACATTTCTTTTTATAGGCTCTGATTCAGCCAAGTACTTAAGTACGTGCTTTACTTTAAATAACTGAATAATTCAGTGTCTTTTCAGCAAATGTTTAACTTTAATTGTGTTACTAGTTCCAGTTCAAGGGCTCCTCGTATCTTGGACGCTGAGCACTCACTTGTGTGCTCTATCCATTGCACAGACATAATATCATTCATGGGCTCCACATTATGCATTTACTTAAGTGCTTTGCTAAACAAGGTCCTAAAGCAAACATGCCACAGTCAGATTTTATTTAATGATGCTTCTACAAATTCAGTTCTAAACTGTTAAGCATCTTAAAAGGCAAAAATTAGGTAACTATTGGATTTACTTTCTTTCATATCTATACCTTGATTGAGCCCTGACTGCAATTGTGGCTACATGGTTCAACAAAGCATTAGGATTACTTCTTCTCAACCCATTTGAGGAAATGTGTTTGTGCCTTAAATCAAAAAAAAAAAAAAAAAAAAAAAAAAAAAAAAAAAAAAAAAAAAAAAA